>NC_038244.2:5953919-5956064 GCF_000004515.6 Glycine max
AAATTTGATGCAGCGTACACTCCTTGCAAGCATGTGTTTGATCAAAACTTAGAAAAATTTCGTCAATTGAGTCCAGCTATAGCAAGATGGATTGATCGAATCTCAAAGGAAAAATGGAGCATGGCTTACGATACATCTGGACGACGATATGGTCACATGACAACCAACTTATCAGAATGTGTGAATAAGGTGTTGAAAGATTGTCGCAGCATTCCAATAACAGCGTTGGTGAAGTCAACATATAGTAGGTGCCGAAAGTACTTTATTGATCGTGGTCGCCAAGCCCAAAGACAATTAAGAGAAGGCCAAGTTTATTGTTCTAAGCTTGTTACAGAACTTAGGAAAAATCAAGAACAAGCTTGTTCGCACATCGTTCGCGTGTATGATATCCACTCGACAAGGTTTGAAGTAGAGGAGACCTTCAATCCTATAACGCAACGTGGCGGACAAAAATGGGCAGTTAACTTGAATGGCCATTACTGTCAATGCGGAAGGTATTCTGCGCTTCACTATCCATGTTCACACATTATTGCAGCTTGTGGTTACGTGAGCATGAACTACTACCAATATATAGATGTTGTTTACACCAATGAGCACATCTTAAAAGCATACTCCGCACAGTGGTGGCCTCTTGGGAATGAAGCGGCAATTCCTCCTTCTGATGAGGCATGGACACTAATCCCTGACCCAACTACAATTCGTGCGAAAGGTCGGCCAAAATCAACAAGGATAAGGAATGAGATGGATTGGGTCGAACCATCTGACCACCGACAAAAATGTAGTAGATGTGGAGCTGAAGGGCACAATAGGCGTCGATGTCCAATGCAATCTGACCGTGGGAGTAATTCATTTAATTGATTTATGTATGTTACATGCCTGACTTGTATTGCTTTAGGTTTTGTTCAATGTATTTACTTGTTGGTCTTCAATGAAATCGTCAGTTACTTTTTGTTGAATGTGTGCTTCTAATGAAATAAAATTACATTTAGAAGTTGAAATAAATGGAGTGGATCAATCGAGGTTGAGTGACATTGGTGTTGATCGTTAGTTAGAAACGTTAGTGTCTAAGTATTTTGTCTTAGTTTTTTATTTGAAGGGTGAGGGCTAAGTTCTTTTTATTTTATGGTTAGGGCTAAGTTTTTTATTTTAGGGTTAGGGTTAATTTTATAATTGTATGGGGTAGGGTTAGGCCTTATTTTTTATTTGTTGGGGTTAGGGCTAAGGTTGTTTATTTTTGGGTTTAGGGGGAATTTTTTTATTTTAGTGGTTAGGGTTAATTTTTTTATTTGAAGGGTTAGGGTGTAGTTCTTATTTTTTAGGGGTTAGGGCTAAGTTTTTTTATGATTTAGGGGTTAGGGTTAAGTTTTTTATTTGAAGGGTTAGGGTTAGTTCTTATTTTGGAGGGGTTAGGCTTATTTTTTTTATTTAGGGTTAGGGTGTATTTCCGAACACTATAGGGTTAGGGCTAAGTTTTCTTATTTTAGGGTTTAGGGTTTATTTTTTTAATGTGTACTTGTAATGAGATAAAATTACATTTAGAAGTTGAAATAAAATTTGTTTTTTTTAATGTGTACTTCTAATGAAATAAAATTACATTTAGAAGTTGAAATAAAATTTCGTTTTTTTAATGTGTACTTCTAATGAAATAAAATTACATTTAGAAGTTGAAATAAAATTTGTTTTTTTTAATGTGTACTTCTAATGAAATAAAATTACATTTAGAAGTTGAAATAAAATTTCGTTTTTTTAATGTGTACTTCTAATGAAATAAAATTACATTTAGAAGTTGAAATAAAATTTGTTTTTTTTAATGTGTACTTCTAATGAAATAAAATTACATTTAGAAGTTGAAATAAAATTTATTTTTTTAAACGGTAAGGGTTTAATGAAATAAAATTACATTTAGAAGTTGAAATAAAATTTGTTTTTTTTAATGTGTACTTCTAATGAAATAAAATTACATTTAGAAGTTGAAATAAAATTTCGTTTTTTTAATGTGTACTTCTAATGAAATAAAATTACATTTAGAAGTTGAAATAAACTTTATTTTTTTAAACGGTAAGGGTTTAGTTCTTATTTTTTAGGGTTAGGCTTAGTTCTTATTTTAGGGGTTAGGGTTAAGTCATTTTATTTTAGGGTGTATGG
>NC_038244.2:5962557-5964009 GCF_000004515.6 Glycine max
TTTCCCTGCAGTTAAGTGTCTTACAAATGAGATGAGAGCATGAAAGAGAAAACAAAGTCTGAAGAAAGTGTGAACAAACAATGAAAGACTATTATATCTGCAAATGAAATTCTCAGCCATCCAGGAAAACAATAAAAGAAAGGTAAATCCAATTGTTTCCTTAATATTGATCTTCATTGACTTTCATCTATATTTTTATATATAATAATACACAGATCCCATTTTTATAGGATCATGAAATTTCTCTCTCACTTCAAGACATTGCGACCACCAGCGGTGAAGGACCATCGAGAATTAATGAGATCTTTAACAAACAAATTCGCCAAAGTGCTCCATCTCCTCCACACACTACTGATCATGATGATAGTTTAAGCGAGAGTGAATTGGGTTTATCACTAAGGTTGCAACCAAGCACAAGTCATCATAAAGAAAGTGATGTGGGAAATAACAATAAGGAAGACAAAAATGATCAACAATTGGCAAGTTTTGCATCAGTGCAGAACAAACTACAGCGGACACATGAGTTGCCTGGTATTACTACCCATGCTGCTTTCCCTCCTAACAGAAAGGCTAGGGTTTCGGTTAGAGCAAGATGTGAAGCTGCCACAGTGAGTTCAAAATCTATATATTTATAATTAATATTAATATATATCCTTTAAGTTAGCAATATTATATGATTAATTAGATTAACATTAAGTGCTAATTAATCAACTTAATTGGGATAGATGAATGATGGGTGCCAATGGAGAAAATATGGGCAGAAAATTGCAAAAGGAAATCCATGTCCACGAGCCTATTATCGTTGCACTGTAGCCCCAGGCTGCCCTGTTAGGAAACAGGTATTATATTTCCACTTCTCTTTTTTTCCTTTTCTAGAGTTTAAGAGGTTCTGAAATTTTTACACTATACCCGGTTGTTTTGATGTTAGAAAATTAGTACTCGCACTTTTCAATAAAAACACACATTCTAATGTATTTTTTATTTATTAAAATTTAATTTATCCATATGTCCTAATTATGTTTAACTATTCAAAATTATGTTTATCCATATGATATATTATGCGGGTTTATTTTGAGCATTGCTATAGAATATAAAAAAGTTATAAATTCATGGCAAATGTTTGTGCATGTATTTCACTTGGCTAAATAATAATTCATAGAACAAAATAAAAATAAGGAACTAGATAGAAATCTAGCCATATCCTTTATATTGTTTTTGTGGGAAAAAAAAATACTATTTAATAAAAAAATTATTGAAAAATTAATTATTAATTTTTTATTAGTGAAAGATTCAAAATCACCACATCTTCCTTCCTCTCTCCTCCCTTGAGCGTTATAACTCGACTTTATAACTCCTATCTAATAATCTCCTTACTTTTTACTAGTTCTTATATTTATGATATTTATATGTATAGGTGCAAAGATGTATAGATGACATGTCCATACTAATCAC
>NC_038244.2:5964773-6118461 GCF_000004515.6 Glycine max
CACTACTCATCCTATAGGACTTCCTTTGGCCCTAGGAGTAGCCAAAATGGTAGCTAGCTATATATCTCTAGCTAGTAACAGCAATTGGGTCGTAGAAATCTATCTCGGTTAGCTCCACTTGATTTTTCACCTTGATGATAAAAGGAATAAGTTTGAAGAGAAAAAAAAAGTGAATGTTATACGACAAAGTTTACCACAGTATTCAATATTAGACTTATCAGGTATTACATTTTATATGTATCTTCATAATATAAATAATCTTACGGGGGGGGGGGGGGGGGGGGGGCCTTTCGGTTTCCCTGGAAATTTTTTTTTTTTTTTTTGTTATTGTTGTTGATTGCTGTGGAGTAATTAAGGTTTGCGTGATTAATTAGTTGGATATGGTCATATGGCATACACGTGAAGGACTTTTAACTAATGCATTAGCCAAGGCTCAATTATTAAAGTACTGCAAATTAAAGCCTTTCTTAATTAACTGTGTTTTAAGTCTTTTAATTTATTGTACTCATGTGGAATCAAGTTGATAGTTAAAGAAATATTTGGTTCTAGTAAATTATTTTTTGTTTTCCTTTCTGTTGGATGGATGGGGACTAGCTAATAGCAATATCTTCAGAGAAAAATAATGAAATTGGTTATGTGCTTAATTTAATGAATTGATGAGCATAATTGCTACGTGAAGGTCAAGTGCGCATGTGTTAATTAATGTGCATGTGTACATGTTGATACAGTATATATAACAATATCTGTCACTAACTAGTTCTAGATATTTAGAATACGAGAAGGAGGAATTGGGGGTACCTTACTTTGAGTTGAGTTGAGAGATATAAGGAGGAATTGGGGGGTACCTTACCTTTAAGAAGGAGGAATTGGGGGGAAGAATAGGGTGTGTATGATTTTTATTTCAAGAATTATTTTTAGCTGAAGAAAATAAAGAAAATAGATACTGATATATACTATAAGTTTATGCCTCGTCACACATAGAGAATTATTTCAGATGACTTATATCCTTGAATTAAGATCACAGATGATGATAAAACATCTCAGTTTTGTAAGCACTTGTTTTACAAACAATTTTAAAACTTAATGGATTTTGAATAAGAAATTAATAGTTTAGTAACATAGAATTATATTTTGAAAAACAAATTATAAAACTAAAAAGTGAGAAACAAATTAATCAAACAAACCGTAGTTAAATAATGAGTAAATACTTTGTGTAGAACATACATACACTGCTACTATATATGTTTATGAACTATATATCCTTTTATATTTAGAAGATAAAAATTAATATATTTAGAAAATGCATGTCACAACACATAAGAAAATGCTGTCTTATTCATTCAGATGCTTCGGGAATCTTTTTTATATAGAGAATAAAGTTTGCCCTTTTTAATAAATGTAATAAATGTTTTTTTAAATAAAAAAAAACTGAAGCACTGCATTTATTTTAGTCCATTAGATAAAATAGCTTTTTTTTCTAATTATAATTTTTATTGCAGAAGGGGCAGGTGAGAGAATATTTTTTTAAAAAAAATAAATTTATCATCAAGTTATACTTAAATAATCCTAAAACAAATAACTTAAAGTGAGAGAGTATTAATTTTTCTGTCTAATAATTATGATGTTGATAGCTAATTAATGCACATATCTTAAAAAAAGAAACATGTGTTGATTGTAATTAAACCCATATATATATATATATATATATATATATATATATATATATATATATATATATATATAAACCTACATCTGGTGCCGCATGTCAAATCTAGGAGAAATTGTTCATTTAAAAATAATCTGCAACTACAATTCATTATCCAAGAGCTTATTTGATATTCCAAAAAAATTGGTCTAAACGATCGACTTAATTTTATCATGTTTTCATTCAACTTGGTTTGTCTAATGAATAGACAAGTTATTAATTGTTTTTTTAAATCTAAAAAAAGTTTAAAAATTTATCTCACGTGTTATTTTTTTAAAAAAAAAAAAACTCAGTCCAGCTATTAGTCCAACTATCGACTTCAAATATCATTAACTAGATTAACATGTCTCATGTATCATATCATATAGTCTTTAAGTAATGTTATAATAAAATTTTACATTAACACAAAAAATGATACATCATTTGTTCGTGTTGATATGATCAAAAGAGTCACATGTGATTAATATGTTTTAAAATGATTTTTTTGTCAGAAATTTTTAGAAGAGAACTAGTTTATTCAATCAATCTAAATTTTAAGAGAAAAGAAGTGACTACAAACATAAGTAACATAATTAATTAGAAAATTATAAAAATAAAAAATGAAAATTTTATGATCATATCGACCCAATGAACTCTAGAATTCAAATCAAACTAATTAAGTTTATTTGAATTGATTCAGTTAATTAGTTCTTTCCATTTAAAATTTGAACTAGATGAATTATAATTGATTAGTTTTTTGAATTTTTCCTTTTAAACTCAAATTAACTTAAATACCTAATCATTCTCTTTTTGTTACCAAAAACTTAATGACCTAATTACTGTTTTAACTTTTAGATTAATAAATTTTAGGCTCTAGCTAGGACCTAATAATCAATTGTTAGTTTTTGTCAAAATATTAACAAAACAATTAATTGAGCCCGCAATCTCTTTATCCTTCTCCCATCAATGCTAACTTTATAAATTTTTTTCAAACCACCATGTTAATTTTATAACTCTTTGAAATTATTGGACCTCATTATATATATTCATGTTAAATTACCTCACTGTATTTAATTTCAACCTCTGACATGAGTTACTTCCATTTAACCTTCACCCTCACTGTTCCTCTTTTTTTTTTTTTAAAAAAAAAAATATAGAAAGCCATTCATGCCTTGTTTTCTCCTAGTATTAAAAATGGATCAAGAAAGATGAATACGAAAAAGGTAAAAGTAAAATGTTTTGTTTTATTCACACAACGAATATTTATATAAGTGGGTGAAAGATTATAGAAAAAATATTTCTTACAATATATTCTCTAAAAATCATGTTCTTATAGCAAATTCACAAATCTAACATACAGTATATATCTATCTATAAATAAAATAATAACATTCATTACTTTTAAATAATTTTTACTTTCTTGAAGCATATTAGGGGTAAACTTTTATTATCGTGAAAAAATAAGAACACTAAATAAAAAATTATTAAATTATATTTAAATGATAAAGATGAAAAGATAAATGCACACAACTTTTTAAAATAATCATATGATCAATGATTATTAACTAATTTTTTATTTATTTTGACTATTCATGTTTATGACCTTAATTTATAACTCTCACATTCTTAAAATAAAAAAAATATTTTTATTAGATATGTCCTATTTTGTCTAAATTTAAGATTCTGTGTATAATACTGAATTCGTAGCTCGATTCTTCATGTGTTAAAAGGATTCAAAATGTAGAAGTTCCAAGAAAATGTATTAATCAAAATAAAAACACGAGTCTAATCCCTTTTTCCTTGACTAATTGGTATGCACCCAAGGACATCGTGCCAAAGAGGCAAAGAGACTTTGTATCATTTTCTTTTCTTTTCTTTTTAGCTGCTGGCTGCCACTGGTTGGTTCCAGCATCGTGGAAACATCCTTTTACATATACGTCCAAGTCCAGCGAACATAATAACCACTTAATTTCTCGTTCATCATATGTAAATTTCATATAAACTTTAAATATAGAAATTAAGAATATCATTTTTTAAATACTAATAATATATTGTATATCTCAGGAAAGAACTAGTAGTAGTTTTTATTTGATTAATCATGTTCGAACTTGAATGAGATAAGACTATTGATGATCTTAAACTTTTTTTTAATATACAGCAATTGCATTCTTAAGAGTTAAATTAGATATCACTGGTGAATTTTAAACAAAAATAGTATTTACTAGTTGATTTTTTTGGTACACGAATTGATTTATGTGTTTTATGATAAAATAAACACTTTTTTTAAACAAGAGTATATTTATTTAAGTTTTTTTAATGAAAAATAATTTTAATTTAAAGGATTATTTAAAAATTATAATTATCATACAGATTTTATTTAAAATAAAAAATAGAGAAAATAATTTAATATTTATTTCAAAATTACATTTTCAAACTTAAATAAACACACAAAAAGTTATCCAATCAATTAAAATAGTAAATAGTAAATAGTAAATAGTTTCGAATAAAAGTGAGTTATATTTTTTAAACTTTAGAATATTTGTTATCGAGAGTTAAAGAGTCTTTTATATACACAAATCTATTTGTTTAAAGTTAGAGCTTAATTAAACAACTGATCTATACAAATCTAGAGATTAAATCTCAACTATATATTTCCTTCATTTCAAATTGGCTGTAGCTTTTTTTTATATATAAATAATTTGGCTGAAGCTTTATCATTAAAAAAAATTATATTAATCATTATTTTTAGTTTTAATAATTAGTGCCTTAAAAATCAGTGTCTTGCTAACTACTAGTATCATAGCATTGGTTAAGAATTTTTAAAAAATAAAGTTTTTATTGAAAAATTACATGAAAATGCATTTAAAAATTATAAAAGAACATAATTTTATTTCTTTAACCAACGTCAATTATTATTTGTCTAACTATTATTAATTTGGAAACTTAATATATCTATGAAAATTGGAAAAAAGAATAAAGTAAAATTACTCTGTAATAAATATTATTATTTTGATTTTATTTAACTTACTTTATACCTTAATGCCATCAAAATTAATTCTTGGTAACTTTTATGCTAATTATTATAAAAATAATAATAATAAATTTATAAATTAAATAATAATATAAAAGTACTTTACCTTCATAATATATTTTTGAATTAAAATACAACTCTATAGTAGAAAGAATACACTTTTTTAGAAGAGAAAAAAAACACATCATTGTCTACCAAGGAGCAACTAGCAAGGCAAAGCAAAAGGTGAC
This sequence comes from Glycine max, assembly GCF_000004515.6. Lineage (NCBI taxonomy): Eukaryota > Viridiplantae > Streptophyta > Magnoliopsida > Fabales > Fabaceae > Glycine > Glycine max. The sequence continues at coordinate 5,969,719 of NC_038244.2, forward strand.
TGACACTGTGACAGTGTTAGTAAAAGTGGAAGTAAATAAAGCCAAAGAAAGGCAATAATAAAAAGTAGTATGAATATGATTAAATGAAAATGAAAAGAAAGCGCAAAGACCATAAAAAAATAGAGAATTAAATAATTAAATGCTTTAGAAAAAGAGAGGCAGCTGCTAAGCAGATTATTCGTTTTGAGTTGCTAGCAGCTACCCCGTCCGTACAACGCAACACGCCAATGGACTGGAGGCGCTGGACTAAGAATAAGAAGAACCACCACCACCCTCCGCCGCAGCTGCAACCGCGCTTGGAGCGCCTCAACGCCAAAAAAGGCATCAATTACCAATCACCACCTTCTCCTCCTTCCCCTTCTTCTTCTTCTTCTCACTTGGATCGCCAAACCAGCTTCCGCCTCTTCGGCTTCGACGGCGAATTCGACCGCATCTTCCAGACCCTGGGCCTCTCCGGCCCAGAAGACTTCTCCATCCCCACCGCTGACTGGGAAGCCCACAAGGCCCGCTTATCTGGGCCCACCACCACTCCTCCTCCTCACACGCTTCCTCCCACTTCCCAGATTCAAGACGATGACGTTTCGGTTCCCGCTGCGGTTTCTTCTTCCTCCCCTTGGTCTTCCGGGGAGCACTACGTGGGCAGGGGCAGTGTCGGTAGATTGAATTTGAGACACGGCGAAAGGAGCGTGCTTTTCACCGATTCCGATTCCTTCACTACTTCACACGACGATGACAGTGATGTTGGTGGAGAGAGGGAGAGAGCGGGTCTCGCTTCTAATTCTGCAGCCGCTGATGAGTTGGTTATTCCGTTTAACTCATCCAACGAGTGGTTTAGACAGACTTTCGCTTCGTGGCAGAAAGGTGACGTCTTGGGAAATGGGTCCTTCGGAACTGTCTATGAAGGCTTCAATGAGTGAGTTTTTTTTTTCCTCCCTTTTTTCTAGTACTTTGCTTTTTGATTGGTTAGTTTAGTTGTTTATTTAATGACTTATTAGGTGAAATGAAACCCTAGCTTCTGAAATCTGACTTGGTTTGTAGTTATTACTTATTAGGGTAGTTAATTAGTTGTCCGTGTTGTTTGGACTAAGTTGCAGCTTCCAATAATGACACTCTGACTACCTTATTTTCGTTAGGGTTACTGACTAACATGATTTAAATAATCTTGTTCGGATTGCATTCAATTTCCACTGAATGCGTGCTAGTCAGATAATATTATCTAATAATTGCTATTATCTGCCCCTGCCCCCTTCATGTATGTTTTTAAGGATGATTCTTGTGTAGACTTATTCTAAGGCATGCACTTAGGACTTAGGTTGACTGCTTCAGCTAGTGCTCTATACGAAAATGGATTTGGAGAGTTTCTCCTTAGTAGAGAATTTGTGACTTACAATAAATGATATGTGTCTAATACATTGATCTACAAGTGAGTCTTATTGCTTATCTCTTCACATAAGAGAAACAACAACCATCGTGGTGCTAAAAATTGAACTGAGGAGTCCATTTGGTAATTATCATACGAGGAGTTGAAGACATTGGAAAGTTGGCTTATCTGGTCGTGAATGTCTTATGCATCCATAGCTGTTAAAGCATAAGAGTCCAATTATTTTATTATCAAGCTTCTTTCAAACACACCATTAGGAGGTCCATGTTTTTTAGCTTTATAGTTTACCTTGTTCTTATAGGGGTAACATATGCATTTTCTTTTCTTGCAGTGATGGATTCTTTTTTGCGGTAAAGGAGGTGTCTTTGCTGGATGAAGGTGGCCAGGGAAAACAGAGCTTTTTTCAACTTCAGCAGGTCAGAGTTCTTCATTAAAGTTTATAATTTATCCATTAGTTCTTATATGACAGTATTCTTATATATGATGTCTGTGGCCTCCCTTTCAGGAAATATCTCTTTTGAGTAAGTTTGAGCATAAAAACATAGTTCGATATTATGGCTCAAACAAGGTATGCAGTTATCTAGGGAACAGGTCTCTTTTATTCTGTCAGAATATGATACTCTAGATAGAATAATTGGATTTCCAGGACCTAGGCAATCGACATAAGCATTTTTCAAATTTGAAAGCATTTACATGGCTGAAAATCACTTTGTTCATTAAGCATCTTGGAGTTTATGACATTTCTAACAATTTTTTTTACTTACTAATATGTACATGGGAGAAGGAAATGGTATGTCTTTATTCTACAAAAAAAGAGTGATGAGATATCATGTGGCTATTGGAGGGAGATACATTGTTCATACTTTGGATTGTTTTGATGATAGAAATAAATACTGTTCTTTTTGACATTTAATGAAGCAAAACATAAAATTTTCATTTACCAATCTGTTAAAAAAATGGTCTTGTGTTGATAAAAAAAATTATTGGAGGGTCAGTTAATGTCGGTATGTCACTAAGCTTTTGAAGACAAAATTGGTGTTCAAAAGTTTTTTTGAGGACTAAATTAGGGATTGCTCAATTATTTTTATTTAAAAGAAATTGTGTTTCCTATGTTTTCATTGCTTTCTCTTTGATATTATATATTTGTATTTTTTATATTTTTCAGGACAAAAGTAAATTATATATATTCCTTGAGCTTATGTCAAAAGGGTCATTGGCAAGTCTCTATCAAAAGTATCGGTTAAACGATTCTCAAGTTTCTGCATACACAAGGCAGATTTTATGTGGCTTGAAGTATCTTCATGATCATAATGTGGTCCACAGGTAACATGGACGAATTCCCTATCATGATACCGAGCAATGATTGTGTCTATAATAACAATAATCTCATTTGAGTGAGTTCCATGAGGAAGTTAGGTGGTTTGGTTAATGATGTTAAAGTGATTAGTGGTAAATAGTCAGTATATTTTTGTTTCATTCTTAATGTTAAAGGGAAATATATTGTAGAATGTTCTGGATAATAAAGGGGTTCTTCACAACTGCAGTCTGTGTGTGTGTTTGTGCATATGTGCATCTATATTTTATACCAGCTTGAAACTGGATGACAATAGATACCTTTCAAAGTGCATGACTATGACATTTAGAAATCCTGCATTTGTAGTTTCTTTGGAGCTTATTTAGAGTGTCTATCATGATCAAAGTATACTGGGGTGTGGAGCTTATTATCAAAGTCTGACATGCACTGGAAATGTAGAAAAGTTAAAGTATGCTGATTTCCTTTAGAAATAACCTTGAGTTTTGTTAAGTGAGAAATTTAAGAACCTAACCTTATAGTCAACCTCATCTAAGAATTTGAAATTTTAAAACTGAAATAGGTATCTGTAAGAAGTAACTTATGAACTTAGGTCATATTCATATAAATTATTTGGTAACTTAAAAACTTGATTTCATGTAAGAAATTATTGAATCCTACGGATGATGCAACTTAAATATGCATTATGAATTAAGCCATCAACAATACAAATCAATGGTCAAGGTTCCTATTTAGGACCTAGAATAAGAGAATATTTTGCTACTTAAGTCCTGGAAGTTTCTTTAAGACGTGTTACCAATGGTTATAGTATTTCTGTTCTTATATTAGAGGATATGCTATATGTTATAGCTCTATTTGCACATATTTATGTTGAGAAAATTGTTGAGAAACCAGATACAGAGTATGTTTCTTTGCATGGGAAGATGAGTTTGCTTTAACAGATTTTATTTGGAAGTGAAAAATGCTTGACTTTCAATCATTGCCAAAGATGAAAGTTTGATGCAGTGCTTGGAAATTAAATTCTTAAATATAAAAATATCTTGAATTTGCATTGATTTGCTACATTCTGAATGTTTCAATTCAAATATTCAATTTTATAGGGACATCAAGTGTGCTAATATACTGGTTAATGTAAGGGGGCAAGTCAAGCTTGCAGATTTTGGGTTGGCAAAGGTAATCTTCAACAACACTGAATTTCTCTTTTCAGCTTCTTATCATACACAATCCAAATACTGTCTGCTTATAATTTATATTTTTTGTGTCTTTTGCTCTCTCAGGCAACAAAATTTAATGATATTAAATCAAGCAAAGGCTCTCCATACTGGATGGCCCCAGAGGTTTGTCCCTGCTCTTGTATAATTTGTTTGGAGTAATTCCTGCAACGGAATGAACTAGATGAAATCATATGGCTGTCTAATTTGGTATATGCTTCCGCTGATTTTCTTCTGACAGAGTGCAGATTCTGAATCTTGAAACTGTAGTTTTTCCACCCATTTGTGATTTACGAGAAATGTTTCAGTAAACTGACAAATGAATTTTTAGACTAGTGAGCTTTTATTGTGACTGGTTTAACTTTGAATTGTTGGTTTATAGGTTGTTAACTTAAAGAATCAAGGTGGTTATGGGCTAGCAGCTGATATATGGAGCTTAGGGTGTACAGTTTTGGAGATGTTGACAAGACAGCCTCCCTATTCTGATTTGGAAGGAGTATGTATTATGTCATGCTTCTTATATCATCTTTTCTTAATCTCTAGTTTGTTACTTTCCTATTTTTCCTTCTTTAATTTATTGGAGACTGGATTTTATTTTACCCTACATTTTTTATTTTTCACTCCTTTGAATCGTAAATATTCAAGATTTTCATTTAGTTGGTTACTCTTCTCTTTGAATTTGGATAACTGGGTTAATGTATATAAATGTCTTTTCTGTCTCAACAGATGCAAGCATTATTTCGGATTGGCCGGGGTGAACCTCCACCTATTCCTGAATATTTATCTAAGGATGCCCGGGATTTCATCCTTGAATGCTTACAAGTTAACCCAAACGATCGTCCAACTGCAGCTCAGCTATTTTATCATTCTTTTCTAAGGAGAACAGTTCTATCTCCCTGAAGTTTTGCATCACCTCTAAAAATTGGCACTGAGAACTTCCAAGTTTATCCCCTATTTTTCTGAACTTTATCCATACACATCTTGGGTTTACTGGTGGAATGTCTGGGACAAGTTTAATGGGTTTTCAGATATCTGCTGGAGCTAGGACAAGTACATTTCAAGGACTTCATCTTATCTTGCCATCCCATGCCAAAGGTTGGTTCATTGAAAGGGAAGAATGCATTATCAAGTGTTTCACAAAACTTTCACCTCTATGCTAAACGAGAGAGCAATGCCTTTTTTGAATCCCAGTGTGGATCTTGGTATGACTGGATTGGGGAAATGCAGAATTAAGGAGGATATGGACCTTTTCATTTCCAACTGGTTGCTCTTTATTCTACAAGGCAGAAGCACCCACCAGGAGATTGCCAAGGCTAAGAACAGTTGTTGGTCACTGGTGCGAAGTTGTCGGGCCATGTTGCTTGTACTCACTTGATTTGATCCTATCAAGAGCTCATGTTCTTGCATAAAAAATGTACATCAGGAGCTCATGCTCATGTTCTGTTGATCCTATCAGCAGGTTGCTGATAATTGGTCTCAGCTGTGGCCTGCCCAACATGTAAATACTCGGGTAAAGCGCACGGGTGCAAGCAAAGTGCTGTTAGAGCAACAATGCAAGTTGAAGTTCTGGATTTTTTTCTTCTTCCCCTTAGCACAATTAAACTGTATATAATTGTAATACTTTTTTCTTTTTCAAGGAAATACCATTCGTATTTATTTACCATTTTTTTTGTAAAATGATGGCACATGTATACATGTATTTCAATTTTTCAGCACTTAACAACTTAATATTTACCACTATCAAGTCTAACATTCAGAAGTTGAAGAGTTGAAGGCAAAATCAAGACCTTGGTGGTGTTCCTAGTGGGAACCAAGGAAGTTACAAACACAGTAGTTATTGGTTGTTTTGACTTGCTTACCATTGGTAGGAAAGACCAAAACAAGACAGCGCGACAATTTGACAAATTTGTGAAATTCAAAATTCAGATTTTGTAACATTTTTGTCACGATAAAGGATTACAATAATACTAGTGTAGAAACAATTTAAATAATTAGAAATTGTAATATATTGATGAAAGTAGTATATTGTTTTTTCAATCACGATTATTTTATTATTCTTTTAAATATTTTTCTCCTTTTATTTATTATTTGTTCACTCTTCGTGATTATATAACTTAATATATTTATTATTTTATCACTTGGGGTATATTTGGTTAAGAGAAAGAATAGAAAAAACGAAAAGAAGAGAAAAATAGAAATTTTTGTAGTATGAGTTTTATATGAATCTTATAACTTTTATCCTCTCCATTAATTAATTTTTTTATTTTTATTTATTATATTTTTATTCTCTAAATCATTCAGGATATTTATGCAAAGATGTATATATCAAAAGGATGTAAAAAAAAAATGAATCGTGGGAAATTTCAGACGATCATATTGTAAAAAATTGTCATTTCATTGTTCACAGAAATTAAAATAGATGAAGTTATATTAAAATAAAAAAATTGTATACATTATTTTATTTTATTTAAAAAATTTATACTATACATTTAAAAAATTGTTATTTTATTTTATTTGATATGGTATAGTCATGTCAAAATTCAAACATGGGATGATTGATTTTGCTTGATGACAAACCGTAAAAAACCGTCTCCGGAGTTAAGGGATAAGGTCAGCGAATACGGGTTGGTGCAGATCAGGAGTCAGGACTCCATCAAACCGCCATAATGACAACACAAGACTGCTGAAGTTCCGTGGGGTGCTCTTCCATTTTTATGAGATAGTGAGATAGTGAGATCAAACTTTCCAATTAAAGCTACTGGTTCTGTTCTACCAGTCATTTTGTTTTTTTTAAGGTCATTTTGTTCTTATATAAACCAGGGAAAAAGAGTAAGTCTGTATCTCTCTAAATTTTTTAAATAATAGAAAAAATAGGAGTTAAATACAGTTAATAAAAAAATAGAATAACAAAATTAATAATAGAAAATTAATGTAAGTTAGAAAAAAATTATAATTTAAGAATAAAATTATCTAATAAAATGTATATATCAAGTGGGATAATTCTCATTATTAATAATTAAAGATATAAATTAATTAGAAAATATAAATGTATTCAAGTCTATTATGAACAAGATTAATAATAAGATTATATTTCACAAAATTGAAAACATAACTAATCTAAAAACTTTTAAATTAATTCATTAAATTATAAATATTTGATAAAAGTATATGAAAAATATAAAATGATATAAAAATAATAAAAAATTAAATAAATATTTTAAAAATAAAAATATAATTATTATTTGTTATCCTAACACATTACAAAAGTTTAACATCTACACATTAACTTTTATGACAAATATATCCTCAAGTTTTGAAATTTAATTTCAAAATAAAATCATTATAATAAGGATAAATAATTATTTTTGTTTTTAAATGTATAAAATGTTAACAATTTCGTTCCCGAAAAATGAAAATTTAAATTTGTCCTGAAAGTAAAAAAAGTACGACAAATCGATCCATTTAAACAAAAATATTACAAAAATGATTATCAACATCATCTTCTTTGATTGATTCTCTAATAATGAGTCATAAGAACAAATTTATCATGTAAACTTTTTATTTTTTTATCTATTACAAAAATGCACTTTCTCTTTCTTGTCTTTTCTTTCTTGTCACTTTAATGAAAGTTAATGAATGAATGAATTTTTTTTTTTTTACTTTCACAATTAAATTTTCATTTTTAAGAATAAATTTATGAGCATTTATATATTTATGGATGAAAATAATTATTTACCCTTTTAATACTTAAATGTTATCCGGTTGAAAGTTAGGCGAACCTAATAATATCGTACAGACTATAATATTCTTATTATTAAAAATTTATCTGTATGAATTAATATGTTAAAACATGATTTTTTTTCAATATTTATGATTTTTAGTTTTTCAAAAAAAGAAAAAGAAAAAGAAAAGAAAGAAAAGATCATTCCAGATGAGTTTAAAATTGGTACGATGGAATATGCTTGGTTTCTTGGAACGTGAGAGAGCACGTGAAGGCGCACTATGAGGCACGTCATCACGTTCACAAGAGCGTGCCCACACTCTCTACAGATGCGCGTATTGGAGCGCATGCGTGAAATATGAAAAAAGCAAAGGAGTGAGGGATTGTGTTTCTCTTTGTGCGTAGCGTAGAAATGACTCCATCTTTGCGATTCTCAACTTTCTCTCTCTAAAAAACCCATCAGAGCATGAGGAGAGAGAAACTTCCCTGCCCTTCCATTTCCCTCTCGATTCCTTCGCCTTTGCTTTCGATCCTTTGCTAGAAGAGAACCTTATTCCTCTCTGTCTCTCCCCCTTCAAATTCCCTTCCTTTTCTTCCATATTCACTCTCTCTTCCTAACCGCCCGGTACGAACACACAACAACACTCTTTCATTTCAATTTTCGCTTCCTTTTCATCGTTTTAGGTTAATTGTTTTTTTTTTCCTTTCGATTCGTGTATGTTACATCTTAACATTCTTAATTTTTGCTAACCTAATCTATTTTTTTTTACTGTCAATTGAAGAACGGATAGGATACCTAATTGAGTGTGCTTTCCCGTCGAGGCATTTTTGTTTTGTCCCCATTTTTATTTTTATATATATTAAGTGGTTTGATTGGATCTAAGATATGGATGAGTAAAGTTTAGCGACATGTGCTTCTTATCTTAGTTCCATGTTCTGGTTAGTATTATTATATTAATTAATGTTGCTTTGTTAGTTGTCTTTGCTTGTTGTTGTTGCCTCTCTCACCACGTTGCTTCCTTCTGACCTTGTTAAAAAATCTCTCACATTGTTTTCTTTCTTGCTGTTCAACTGTTTGTTGCCAGATGCACTTTGGTTTTGCAAACTAATTCGTTGGCTAAATTACTCCGATTGTGAACTGGTGAGTTTTTCCTTATCCTCTTTGTTGTTTGATGCTTGACATGCTTTTGTTTTCAGCAATTCAGAACGTGAGGCTCCTTTGGCGGTACAATGGGGCTATCTCCAGCAATTGCCTTTCTGTTTTGCTTTATATGTGATTCCATTGCTTTGTCCATTGTGGCATGTACCTTTTCTTCATCTTCAGTATGTTAACTAGTTGGTTTCGGCATGTGCTCATTTCATATTCAGCTAGATTTAGGCTAATAAGTTACTGATATTGTTCCTTTAAGTTCAATTACAAGCTGTTGATCTTTTTATAAAATTTGCCTCATTGTTTAGTTGGTTTAATTAACTGGTTTCTTCCTTTTGCTCTCATTTAGAATCTGTACTCTTCCAATTTGTGAGATTATTAGATTTTCTGAAGTCAATTTTGTAGTAAGAAAAATTTGGATTAAATGAATTTTGTACTATGAATCTATGATGTCACCTGATTGTTAGAACTGATTATATGGTTGTATGCTAATGCACTAGTAGCTTAAGACTGCAAGTCATATTTTAGACAGCCAAAATGTGTAAGGATAATTGACATGTGCTCTTCATTGCGTTGTTATTCTAACAGAAGAAATAAAGTTGGTAATCATGGTCACATGGGAAATGTATGAACCTCTCTGAACTGTTTTCAAAGTCTGATAATACTTCCAAAAAGGGCAAATTAAATATGGTTTACTATGATATTGCATGATTATATCCTTGATTTTGATATAAAAATCTGTTTTCCTGGATTCTTCCTAGTAGATACTTCATCAGGTTCTTTGTTCTTTCTCCTATATAATGAAATCTTATCCAAAATAAATAATAGACTGTCCTAGATCTAGTACAGATAGCTGCAGTTAATTTATAGGTTCGTGTTGATGTATTTTGGCACGGGCAGAGGAAATAATTTTCATGTAATTTGCTGTCAATAATTGAGGCCTTTCATTCTGGTTTATGAGTAAATTGATCTATGTCATTATAGGTTCAGTAATTGTCTACCACCTTTTTGGCATTAATTGTGGTAAGGTACTTGGGGAAGTTTTAGTCTTAGTATTGGAGTTCATTAGGTTCTACTTGACCAGACAACTTGTGTTCATCTCTAGATGCCTTACATTCCTTTGCTGCCATAATTTTTTGAGCTGGCCATCCGTTTAATAGTTTTTAATGTTTGCCTAGTGAAGATGCCCATGAAATGCTATGAATAAAAGCCTTGATCCAAAAGGACAAGATTGTTTTCATTTCTTTCTTTCTTTCAAGTTTCTATATTGGGAAAGGTTGTTAAGATCACAATCTTCCTTGGAGGATTGCATGATCTTGAACTTCTGTGTGGGAGCTTCAATCCCAATTATACACACCAACTTGGTTTGGTGAGATCTCTGTAGGATCAATGGCCAAGCTTGTTAAATTACTTACAGTTTTTTGTGATCTGGATGAGCCACCCTTTAAGTGGTGGAACAACTCAATTTGTGTAGAAAAAAAATCTGTGTCCACCACTAAAATTCAAGAATCTCAAACTTCTTTTTGGCTGTTTCCCTATCTCTGTTCCACATTTATGAGTTTTATCTAATATTCTGACTTAGCAATTGTTACACCGTTCCCCTTCCATCTGAGTTTCTGTCTCTCTGCATTGGCTGTCATGCAACTGAAAATTTTACCATTGGGTTTTAGGAAGTGTGATGTGAGTTTTAATGTTCTATATGTAAATTTTAGAACACATTGTCTGTTTTTAACCATCTATTAATGTTAGAACATCTCAAGCAGGATATATGTAGACAGACAATCATATTATAAGTACCTATGTATACCAATCATATCTTGATTGCATAATAATTGTTAAATTCAGTGATCACTTTCAGTCAGTTTACATGAAAAATATATGAATGCATTTGTAGTTTGACAATCTAATGTTTAGATCCCTTAATGCAGACTCCTTGATTACATTTTGACAGTTTAAATTCCAGGTTCTGTTGGAATATCCAAAATGGCAAAAGGTAGCAGGGGAAGACACAGGATTGCTTCTCGTCAATTCAGAGTGACTCCATACCCACTGGCTTCTTGCAAAAGGGACATTTGTGAGGACATGTGCCAAAAGAAATGTTCTAAGGCTTTGGAAAAGAAAGAGTTGGAAGATGTTACGTGTTCTGTGTGCATGGAATATCCACACAATGCTGTTCTTCTTCTTTGTTCTTCTCATGACAAGGGTTGCCGTCCCTATATGTGTGGAACTAGCTTTCGTCATTCTAACTGTCTTGATCAGTACAAGAAAGCTTATACTAAAGTAATTTCACCTAATAGGCAACCTATGCAAGGCACTCCAGGTGTGCTACAAGATTCAAACTTGCCTCTTGAGAAGAGTGAAGCCACAGAGCTTGCATGTCCTCTATGCAGGGGTCAGGTGAAAGGTTGGACTGTTGTGGAACCTGTTCGGGACTATCTGAATGCAAAGAAAAGAGGCTGCATGCAGGATGACTGCTTGTATGTTGGGAGCTATAAGGAGTTGAAGAAGCATGTGCGGGCAGAGCATCCGTCGGCACGGCCACGGATGGTGGATCCTGCTGATGAACAGAAATGGAGATGGCTCGAGTGGGAGCGTGAAAGAGAAGATGTTATCAGCACAGTTACATCAGCAATGCCTGGGGCAGTAGTTTTTGGAGATTATGTTATAGAAGGTCATCATAATGACTTTGATACAGATGAAGAGGAGGGTTCAGGTAATGCAGAAAGAAATGGAAGATTTCAGATGGGTTTAGAGGCAATGAATTTCTTCCTCCTGTTGCATGCAGTTCGGCAAGGGAATGAGCTTAACAACCTTGGTAGACGGCTGAGGCCTGAGCTGACCCACAACAACAGGGTTGCAGGTCAGAATGCAGCTGCCGTGCTGGATATTTCAGATGAAGACAATGATAATGATGGCAGGTACAATGAAGATAATGATGATGGTGGTGTATCTTTGGTTAGTCGTCTCCACGGCCATGGCGGTGGCAGAGTTTTATTGGGTCGTTCTGGTAGGAGGCGTAGATGTAGAGAAGCACGTGCAAGGATTGGAGATAGTTGAAGATCGGGCATGAAACAGGAGGTTGGCAAAGGACAAGTTTCGTAGGCATATCAGATTAGAAAATTCAGCACCATGTAGTGGTGGCTTAATAACATTTGAAGGGCTTTCTCCCCCAAAACAGGAAAATCAAAAGATGGGCATTTTTATTTTCTTTTAAAATCTTGTTGTAATTTCGTTTACATGTACATTCCTACCTTCCTCCTATTGCTTTTGCACATTTCAATGTGAATTCACTTGTGTAAACATTTGATTTTATGAAATCCTTGACAAGAAGTTGATTGTCATGTGACTGTCCCGGGATTGAACAAGTGGCCATTTATTTAAGCTGCCCAGTGACTGGCAAACCAAGCTCAATCCAATGGACACTGCTTGTTGTGGGAGGACCACTGCTACTGGTGGCTCTTTCAAACTCCAAAATTGATGGAGAAATTTCACGTATTCATTTTGCAGCCAAGGACGAAACATAGATGGTTAGAATTGGAGTTGAGAAATTCTCCCATTTGCAGATTTAGATTCGGAAGAAAGGATAATCTATTAGGATGGCAGATGACGGATTTGTCTAGAAAATGTAAGAACATTGAAAACCATCACAAGGTTGAAAAACAAAAGCTTTTCCAAAATCTCATTCTGGCTTCATTCGTTTTTCATTTTTTTTCAGGCAACTAAACTGAACAAGAGGGAAAGTGGCTTCCTTCAAAAAAAAAGAAAAAGTGAAGGTGGCTAAGCAGTGGCAACACTGATGTTGACCATTTTATTATGGGTGATGAAGCTGAACGAGCAGTAGAACTTACGCATGCCAATAAGTTTATAACAAATCATATTTATAAGCCCGATAACAATAAAAACAAAAGGCAAATCACATTGAGATTTTCTGATGTTTAGTAATTTTATATTTAATGTTTACCTTTTTTGACCTTATACAGATTTTTTTTTCTTTTTCAATTTACATAACAAAATAACACGACACTGTATACTTTATCATTACGACAAACTTTTCCTAGTTTCTTATCATCTTATGATAGATGAACTGAAAGAGGTTAGTGAAATGTGAAAAAAAGGGAACCACTTTTGTTTACATAAGCTTCAGCCATTTGTTGCATTACTCTACTTCCTTACCTCGTGAATTTGGTGCAACGAGAGAAGACCCCATTTGCACCTGCTCCCGCTCAAATTTCATCCCCACACATTGCAGATAGAACTTGCTTTGTTGAAAGAACGAAAAACCAGCATTTCTGAGCAATTTGTTGCATCGCCAGCTTGAGTCTCAGAAAAAGACAAGAAGAAATAGCCAAAGCAAAAGGATGGTTCAACACGGTAACTCGAGGTACAAGTTATATAATGAGATAAAGAATAGGAGAGGAGAGAAGGGTCTTTGGAGCTTTACGTAATTGATTATTATAAATTTATATTGTCATACTCCAAAATGTAAATTTACTGCCACTAAGCCCAGCATCACACTCCGGTTATGTGGTGTTTTAACTGTCAAAAGCCAATATTTTCACTTTTGTTGGTTCTCTTTTCCAAGCTGTTCTTCTAATGTTTTAAGATTTTTTTGTTAAAGTGTGGTGTTTCAAGTTTACTTTTGTGATTTATTATCCTTATTAGCTATATATTTTTATTTCTTATGAAAGTAACCAAGATAATTAATTGTTTTTAATTAGTTTGATTTCAGGACATCAATATCATTTTTAAGATTATATAGACACTTCCAATATAGTGAGAGAGAAGTGAGATAACTTGGCTTTTTTCTTCTTTTTTTTAACCTAAAATTGATATTAAAAAAAATCTTCAAAAGTATAGTATCATCAAAAAAATGTAATCACTAAAATAATTTATGCTATTTATCATGTCAAATTCAGTGTTTTTTTTTATTACTACCTTAAAATGAAAATTTAGGTGAACATTATTAAAAAGAAAAAAAAAGTGTCTATCATCCTATGGTAGTAGCATTACAATCTGTCATGCCTATTTCATATGAAATTTTATCGAAAAATAAATCAATAAAGGTCACATCTAATTCATCGTATGCAACACAATTAATCTACCAAGCATCAACACATAGACTTGTGTCACATGTGAAGAGTTGACACGAAACCTCCATGCATCATCTCTCTTGATTCAATTCACTTATAACATTTATCATATTTCTTATCATACAATTAAGAACCTTGATCCCTCCCCCACCCTCCTCTTTGATTTTGTCTCTTCTTCCTAACAACTTATTCCTTTTTTTTTCTGCTTTATTTTTTGTATATAAAAATTTGTACACTTAAAGCAGAGATAAAGAAGAGGAAAAAAGTGAAATAAGATGATTAATGCTATACAAATAATAAAGAAAAGTATTATTATAAAAATAATACATCTCTTATTTATTTTACTTCATCCCAATAATTTTTTAGACCTCATCCTACCTCTTACACCTTCGTCTCTAAATCAGTTTTAGCCTCCATTTTCTTTCTTTCTTTTGTTATCCGAGCACAACAAAGTACGTCTTCACCATTTTGTGATTTTTAATCCACTTGCTCTTGTGTTCGTTTTACCCTGACTTTCTTTTTGTTAGTTGATATTCACAAACCTTAAGACTTATTTTATTTAAGAAATGATAGCTTAATTACCTTATACTCTCATAAACAATAAAGTACTATTAGATTGAGTTATTGATATATTATTTCATTTAATATACGACTTGCACCTAAATTTTTGTTTAATTTAATATAATAGCTACTATTTTGATATGAGGTCCTTATATTAGCTGTAGATGAATTTTGGTTATCTTACATTATGACAGCTATAAGTGAATTTGTTATATATAAATTGATGTTAATATTTAAGGGAGGGGTCAAATGAAACTAGTATAATTTACAACTATTACCTATTCAATAATTTTATATATAACATGTGAATTTGATTGATGCACATGCTAAATTAATTAATATTATATATATATATATATATATATATATATATATATATATATATATATATATATATATGATTTTGTTCGTGACTTTCTCTCTTTGTATATTTTGGTTGACTCCTCTCGAGTTTAGTTTTATAGAAATTCCTAATGGTGGAATTTTTTAGCCCTGCATTCCAAAAAAAAAAAAAACATAATTATTTGTATTAAATTTTATGAAAATTTGAACATCAATATGTGTGTGGCATGTTGTTCTGAAACGACTAGTCTTTTAGATTTGATTAAAATGATGTCTTGGCATTGGCTTAGTTTTAAGGTAGGAAGGCTTTTCATTCTTTTAAACAATGGTGTTTGAACCCTAGTCCTGTATATGCACGTGTCCAAAATTCACTACTTAATGTATATGGGGTTGAGTACCATTGTACTCATTTTCAATAAATTTCTTTCGCTTATAAAAAAAATTGAATTTATTTGTTGAAATGTAAATTGATTTGATTTACATTATTTTGATTTTTTAAAAATATAATTTGGTTTTAGTTATGGTTTAGTTTAGTTTCATTGGCTTTTTTACAGCCTTACGTCACTCACTTTATATATTAATATACTAAATGGAGTAAGAGATGATCGATATAAACATTTTAGCCTTTAAAACTCTTTAACTTAGATGCTTTTAAATATATTTTTAATTTGTTAAATTTACATAATGTTATTTTTAGTCTTTCAAAGTGAATTTGAGGACCAAAAAAAATTTAATAAAATATGAAGAAAAAAAAGTCTAGTTTTGTATATGGAGCAAGTCATATGCATCCTCTTCAAAGTAGTAGTATAATTTTAGACTAAAGAAAATATCATACGAACTGAATTTAATTCGTGCAAGCATTGTGGACACAAATGTTGTTGGCCCGCGGCACCTGCAAGTGCAAAGAAAAATTGTCCTAACTCCTAACCCTTTTGGGTATCGGGGTGGTTAAGCGTGTCACTCTTGATTCCAAGAGCAAATGGACAATTACTTGTCTGGTATAATGGTCTAAATTGTACTCACTTTACTTAAAGGGGTAGGCCCTAAACAATTTCCACACTTTTGTTTTGTTCTCCACCTTAAAGCCATAGAGGAAGGGGAAAAAACAAGAGGGATCAATGATTGAAATAGACGTTTTGAAGTGATATTCAAATTGCCATCACTTGCTCTCTAATGCATGGACCCCTCTTTTGTCTCCCGATAGCTAGAAAAATTTGCCTACCCTATACCTCAATATTCATCCTCAGCCATAAGTCCTCCTCCTCTTAGCATAGCTTAAGTTTTATAAATTCCTTAGCAATTATCATCCTTCTCTACCTCCCCCTATGTTCCCCCACCCCTCTCCTTTGTTCTCCACTAGATTGAGTAAATCCCTTGGTTAAGAAGACCAAAAATTTCAACCTACACCATCTTCTCATTAATTAGATGGATCCATCCATGTTATCAAAATCACGCCAAACTCCTAGCTCTTTCCCTTTGACCATAGGGGAAGAACTCTGAACTCAATTATTATTTTTTTCAAAATCACCGACTTTATCAATCTGCCTTCTCTAAGCCAGCTAGCTAGCTTTAGACAATCCCAACCAAACACTCACCTGAACTACAGTGCCCCAAGACCACAAATCCCAAATTAAACACAATAAAATTAAACCATTATATATAAAACCCCAAAAATTATAAACACACACTCTCGCCATTATATCTCATTTTTATTAATTTTATTTTCTTCTTACGTTTCTTATTCCTCATATAGTATCACTTATCACATTTATTATTTTCTATTTATTATTTTCTATGTCCGTCCAATTTTTTCTTTTTTTTCTTATCTCAACTATTTCTACTCTAGTCCATCCGAAATTTAGGTAGACGTCTATAAGTATTCTATATATACAAATTTCTTTAACCAAACAAAAAAACATACCTTGAGATAAACTCTAGATATACAAATTCTTTAACCAAACAAAAAACATACCATGAGGTAAACTCTATATATACATATATCTTTCACCAAACACAACACATCTTGTACTAAACACACACATTTCTAGTCCCCAAACCCTAAACTAGAAGAGAAAAAGAGAAAGTGCAACATCATAACATCAAATTCGTATGTGCTTTTGCTTACCCTAAAATCTCCATCCCTACAAAAAGAAGAAGAAAAACAAGAAGAAGTTTAACATGTCAGCTGCCGTGGCCGCTTCCGCTGCCGCCGCTACCATGTCGGGTTACCACCACAACTCCTCCTCGAGACAACAACAACACATAGACCATGAATTGGCCTTAACACCACAACGAGTGTGTGTCTCTCCACCTCTGAGCAGGTACGAGTCACAGAAGCGGCGCGATTGGAACACCTTCGGGCAATACCTGAAAAACCACCGACCACCTTTGACTCTCTCACGCTGCAGCGGCGCGCACGTTCTGGAATTCCTCCGCTACCTCGACCAGTTCGGAAAAACCAAGGTTCACGCCGAAACCTGCGGATACTTTGGAAACTCCCACCCTCCGGGTCCCTGCGCGTGTCCCCTGAGGCAGGCGTGGGGCAGCCTCGACGCGCTCATTGGCCGGCTACGCGCCGCCTTCGAGGAGAACGGCGGCGCGCCGGAGATGAACCCGTTCGGGACACGCGCAGTGAGGTTGTACCTCAGGGAAGTGAGGGACGCGCAGGCCAAGGCGAGAGGCATAGCTTATGAGAAGAAGAAACGGAGAAAACCACAACAAAGTGGACATGATCATGATCATGATGCGATGATGATGGTGGGTTCTACGAGTGATGTGAATTATTCTTCAGGGTATAGTGGTGGTGGTGGTGGTGCCTTTGTTCCTCATCAGCAAATGTTGTCTGATTCGAATGGGACAGCTTCTACATCTGATGGGGTTTCTTATTTCTCATCATCATCCCAGTGTGGTGGGTTTAATTGATTGCGATCATGCGTGTTATTTGATCCCTAAGAATCAAAAATAGTGTCAAAAATTTACAATAAGTGGCACATCCTTCTTCAACCAACTGAACTACGTCTTTAACATTATTCGTGTTATATGTTATGATGCATGGTGGAAAATTAACGATTAATGATATTATTCTATTCTATTCTATGGTTAGCGATGTGGTAGGGCTCAAGGATTCAACTAGTGTGGTCATTATTAGAAGCTTGTCAGGGTTTTTTTTTCTTTTCTTTCTGAATAGAAGCCTGTCAGGGTAGTGTCTAATTAATATCGTAATTTCGTTCTATATGGAAAAGTATTGTGAAAGTTGAAGGAATTCCTGCATATGGAGCTTGCAAAAGTGCATACAGCAAACTATTGTATAATTAATAAGTGTGACTCTGATTAATAACAATAGTATTTATAGTCTCGTTTACTCATTTAGAAATGCTATGCGTCGATCCATCCTTAATATATCTTCACCAAAAAAAATAATCATCCTAAATAGTATTTTTTTAAGCTTGATTTTAGTTTACTTAAAACAAATAAAATACTATGCAGAAAAGCGTAAATATTTAATGTCTGCGATTAAAATAATTTATTTAGACTAATTAAAAGAAGGATTTCTGTGGTGAGAATTTATGCATAGCAAGGATAACTTAAATGATGTTTAATATTTAAGAATATAAAATATTAACTAGTGAGAAAATTTCAGATAACTTAGTTATATAGAGAATAAGACAGTTAGATTTACCCAATAGAAAATTTTGCCGATAGTTATTTCTTGTTGATTAATATATAATTTTTATGTTAATATTGAATGGTTAAGAATTATGAAAGAATTTATACGTACCTTTTTAAAAAAACTAAAAATTAAAATTTTGTACAAAAACTAAGTAGTTTTATAATATAAATTCTTTTAACAGTATTAATTATCGTCTCATTTTGTTAATGTTTTATTCCATTTCGTCCAGTGAAGATACCAGAAAAGGTAATGATAAAATTGAAAGAAATTTTTTTTGTCGATGTCTACTTAGTTTCCAAAAGAATAACAAATAATATAAAATAATTTAAAACTCTCTAAAGTTAGAATTAATTGCAAACGGATAAAGTATTAGGTACAAAAAGTCGAAAATTATGGATTGCTTTTTGTGGGTAGGTAAATAAAGTTTCATATTAGATCTATGAAGTTGAAAAGAGATTTGCAAATGATTATATCCTATTTGTTAATTTATAAAGTAATAATTTTTTTTTTTTGTAAAACTTTCAAACGGCTATTACTTTTCGTTAATGATATAATTATGATTATTAGTTACAACTACCGGCCGGTTAATGTATAGTTGTAAATGAAATTCTATATCAAATCCAATAAGTTTCAAATAAAATTTTAAATAACTATTTTTTTTTATTAATATAGTCATATTGCTTAAAAAATAGTTATTTATTTGTTACTATTAACTGACAAGTAATTATAAATAAATTTTGTATAATTTCTAGGAAATCTGTTTTGACGCTAATGATATTTTCTAGTACCAACAATATTAATTTGGTCCAAGTAAAATTAAATTTATATTTTTTAAATAATGTATTAAGTTTGAGTCTTTTGAATAAAAATAAAAAAACTTCAATAAGTTAAAGTTCTCCGATAGAGATTAACAATTAGTAAAACTAGTAAATATTGCATAATTATAACATAATTACCCAAAAAATATATTTTCCAGCCACTAAGGTAAAAAATATTATTTCTAAAGTGTATAGATTATAAAAGATATTTTTGTCCCTTCCGACAAAATCTTTTAATTTATTAAAGCATATGCGCAGCTAAAAATACAACAATGTTAAAGGGACTCGACTGATATTTAATTACTTGCTATTGAGTGGTCATTTGTTGTTGATTAATTTTGTTCCAAGTGAATAAAATCAATAAATTACAGAAAAAACCAATAAATTTAGTTCTATATGTAAAAATTCATCAAGTATTGATTTTTCTTAAAATTGTTATTATTTAATGAGTGGTTATTTATGAATCCTATGATTTGCTTGAAAGCATTGTAGTAAGAATTCTGTATATTCGAGAGGGTTTAGCATAGTTGGTTACTCTTGTACCCCTTATATTATATAACATGTTTCTTTTTTTTTTCTTTGCTGATAGAAAATCTTTCAAATTAAAAAAAACCACATTTCAGATAAATAAATTAAATAATTTAATAAAGGATAACGAATGCTTCTTTACGTATGATTTTTTTTAAAAGAATATGGAATTAATGAAAAACATTATGCACAAAAAAATGACTCGAGTAACAACTAAGTTCGAGTTCAACGTCGGGGATCTTGCTATCTCAAGCAAATGAGAACACTTCTAGACAGAAATATTTAAAATTGAAGACACATTGAAAATTTCTCTTATTGTATTATATATATGAGCGGATAACATTTAATTACAACAAGTTCTTAGTTTGTGGCGTTGATGATAATTGGTCCCATATGTTGAATGGTGGGTAGTATATCTGGTTTTATTGTTTTTATCCCTTTAGTTTATGGTGTTTATGCAGCAGATCCCAGTTGAATGACTTGCACTAATGGCCCGCACTAATGAAACAACAATCATATGTACGCACTAGCATAATATCGTTACTATTTTTCATTAATCCTAATTATTTTTCTCTTCATACCTCTCTTCTAGTTACATTTCTTATCGTATTTCGTATATATCTTTCACTTTTCTCTTCTCATTATTTTTCACTGATGACAAGTAAAAGTATACCAATCATTTTCCCTGATGAAAAGATTCCACTCCTTCATGGAGAAGCCAATGAAGCTCGTAAGACGGGAAAAAACACAGTGGTGCATGCTTTCTCATTTATCAACTTGTTTCACCGAATATGTATTAAGTTCGCGACTATTTGCGGCATAATTAATTGATAACCAATCTAGGTTAAGATCATTCTAATGAAAATAGTTTTGCATGAACATGATATTAATAGTGGCGGGGCATATTTACATCATATCACAGTATAAGACATCATAATCTATTACTATAAATTTTTATATGCTCTTGCAGCAGATCTTGTGCCACAACTCCACACAAAGCTTGTGATCTCTTATTAATCACTCTTATACCCATGTTCTTAAATCGTTAGAGGTTTAATTGGATAGTTAACAGAAAAATATTTCTTAGTAATAAATTTATATTTTGCCTTAAACATACTTGACTAAAGATTGAAGCACTTTATATGTATATGTAAGATTAACATTTAATTTGTTTATTGTAAGAATTGAACACGGTATATAACAATCAGATATTATATTCAACCAACTAAACTAGACTCCCTTAATGATAAACATTTAATTTTCACAACTAGCCATTTCCTTTGATAAACAATATGTAAGTATAGATATAACATCTTATACCTTTGACCTTCATAGCCTTGAAATGGCATTCTGCCATTTCCTATAAAAAATGCATGATGAAAGAAATTTAAAATGTATAAATTTTTTAAATTTTGGAACAATTAAATTAAATTCATATAGTGTTCATGTTTTTTTTAAAAAAAAGATGTCACAAGATTCGGTGGAAGTTAATATTTATAAAAAAGATAAGAACTTCAAGTCAATAGAGTTCTTCAAACCTACGATTAATATTCTTTCATCTCATAAGTTATTTTTTGTAAGATACGTAAAAGATAATGTACATCTAGATCTAGGCTATGCTTTCCCTTTTTCTCTTTCAGAATGCACTCCCTTTTTTATTTCTGGAATGACCAAACCGAAAGGTAAAAAATATTCCAAAAAAATGCAGAAAGCAACAGCCCTGGATCTAGTATGCTAGGATTGCACAGTGGGATAGAATTTGTTGTCTAAAGGAGAGAGGGTTTAGGCATTACAAAAATTCGATGAAGCACTCACAAGGAAGTGGAACTGGAAGGCATTGACTAAAAATAATAGCTTATGGTGCAAGGTATTGAAATCCAAATATAAGGAGTTAAATGGGAGTAGGGATATCTAATAAAGGATCGGTGTGGTGGAAGGGTGTAAGGAAGATATGGAGAGGGGTCATGATGAGGGTTGGGTTGGAAATAATATAAGTTGGAAACTTGAGAATGGACTGAAGACTAGGCTTTGGCATGAAAAATAAGTAGGATTTAAAATCTCATGTGAAAAACTCAGAAAAATGTTTATGAATTCAGGTTAAAAGATGTGTTGTGTTGGAGAAATGGGTAGATGGGTGCAAGGGAGGTGGTAGTGGGAATTCGGATGGAGGAAAGACTAGTTTGAGTGACAAAAAAGGTTGCTGAAAGATTTCATGCAGCTCATTAACACATCACAACCCAAAGAATGCATTAATGACAAGTGGGTATGGAAACATGACAACAGTGCAGTATATTATGTTAAATTTGTGTATGCATTTCTACAACAACCATATGATCATGATGGCACACCATTTTTTTTCCACTGCTTTTGGAAGATAAATATAACCTCTAATAGTGCGACGTTCAGGTGGAAGTTGTCACTTGACAAGATTCAAACTACAAAGATAATTGAGTAAGAGAAACATTTTGTTCAAAACAGGGATTTACAATGCCTGTTCTGCCATGTTGAAGAGGAAAACACTACATCAAAATATGGTTGCATATTGTATTGTGTTAAAAAATGAACGTAAAAAATTTTAAGTTTTTTTTTATATATTTGGAATTCTATAATTCTAGGTAATAAAAATACTTCAATAAAATTATTAGAGTTTCGGATACTTTTTTAAATACAATGTCGTAACTTTAATACAGAGTTTTAAATTTTCACTTAATTGAATTACTTAAATTTCCCTATCAAAACATGCCCCTAGGACAATTAAATCGTACATTAATGCATTATATGTTGTTCATTGAACTTATGTCCTGATACCAATTTGAGAAAGCAGATAAAAGCAGTTTACAGAAAAGAACGGAAGCCAATTTTACATGCCCCGTGCAAATAAGTACCTAATTTTACTTTTACAAGCAACATTCAGCATTAAGTATGTACAAACACATCAAGCAAACTGAATTCCTTGTTGCATTGCATCGAAACTAAAACATTAAACGGGTAATAGGTAACAAGATCACACATACTAAAATAAAAATGTAAGAACAAATAAATGAAATATGATTCGGTACAAAGCATTGAAGAAAAAAGCAAGGACAACACACGTTTGAGTCAAAACCCATAAATGCTACACATACTAATATAGACACCTCAGCCTTGAAGATAAGAAATCAGGGTACAAATTTAATGTCTTTGAAGTATTCATGCTCAAGAGCGCTCCTAGCAGTAATTCTTTTGCTGGGATCCAAGTAAAGCATGCTCTGGGATACAACATAAATGCACTAATTAGAAAGACATAAAACTTTTACATATATTCTCTTATAAACTAGAATAAATAAATTAGAAAATGAGGCTCTCTCTCCAATCTCAATCAAACATTCTCAATATTTTCTTTTGTTTTATCCCGTTTCTCAACAGAATAAAAAGCACTTTCTCCTCCTCACTGATGATGACATATGTAACTTTTGGTTACATTTTATCACCATATTAGAGAAACATTTATTTTTTTATTATTTAAAAATATTATATACGATGTTCCACTTACAGAAAGAAGATCAAGACCAGCTGGCTTGAGATTTGGAACCACAATTTTCAGGTCCTGCAAAGTACAAAATAAGGTTAAATTCTAAATTTTTATAGTAATGACAAAATCCATTTAATTACCTTAGGCTGCCATTTGGGGAAGGCTGATTTAAAATCAGGCAATGATGTCACTCCAGGCCATGTGTCTTCATTTGGTGTACCCATGATTCTTCATACAAGGAACGATGTGTCAAAATATAAGCAAACATTATGTAACTTGGTTTATTTATTTGTTACATGCCTGTTTGAAAGCAAAAGAATGTATTGTTTTCATTATATAGATTGCAATACTTAAAATATAACAGTTTCTGTACTATAAAGTTTAAAGCAATGAATTAACTGGTTGCCTAGAAATCATGCAATGATAACTAAAGGAAGCTTTGATTAAAAAAAAAGAGAGGATTTCTTCCATTTTCCCTCCCAAATCCTCAAACTGGATTATAAAGTATTGACAGAAATTCAACTTAATACAGATGGTTACCAACAGAATCCAAATGAGTGTCAAAGCACTGAAAAAAGTTAATGTAACAAGCATCTGAGAGATTGAGACTTCATAGTTCATACACATGCATATTATTTGCATCAGTCCACCAGAGTATTACATTTAATGTTCAGATACTTCAATCGGAGTCCCTATCAAATCTTTTTAATTCCAAAATAATAAAACTGCAAAAAAAGTATTTGCAACCTCCCAAATCATTAAGATCCACATTAGTCGGAAATATGCCAGATTGCCAGTACATATTTGTGTCACACATCCATTTAAGTCTAAAGACTGTTAGGGGAATTTGAATTTGGGCAGGCATTCTTTGTCAAGTTTTCAGCCAAGAGATTTTAATATGACTCCCAAAGAACAATAGAAATCATGGAAAAAAGGCTATTCACCTGAATATTTTAAACAATTCATCAATCTCAGAGTCCCCAGGGAAAAGAGGTCGTTGATTTACCATCTCTGCAAATATGCATCCCACTGACCAAATATCAACTGGGGTAGAATAATGATGGGATCCAAGCAAAATTTCTGGAGCTCTGTACCACAGTGTTACCACCTACAAACAATCGCCAAATCTATAACTCAGAAAAAGATAATTTGATGTTTTTACTGTCCCTCTACCATTGTACCTTTTCACAAGAATTATATTTTTTAAGAGAATCTACATCCATATATCTATCAATTTAATAAAATTATAATAATTTTCCATTTGCAAAAAAAAAAGTAAAAATTATGCAATGTGACTGATATATATATATATATATATATATATATAATTGATGAAACATTTAACAAGAGAAATAGCAAAGAACAATGGGCCTACCACTCTTTTTACCGATATTTACTTGTGAAACTCATACCACAACATACCAAGTTAAATGATTCATGAATTTTAATTTTCAAATTTATGAGAAAGGTAACAATTTGAGTATCACTTAGACAGATAGTACGAAACAGATCAATAATCTCTCAGAGTTTCCAATGAGGCAATCTCCTTACGTTAATTTGCAAAATTTTGAAGAAATTCCACTTCTTGCAACTCAGATAACTATCATGGGTTATTTCTAGTAAAAACAGTTAGAATTAGCAAACAATATTAATAAAGCAACAACACTCAAGCCTTTTATTTTATAGTCTTCTCGCATGGCCAAACCACATTATACGATATTTTATCATCTTCTCCCCAATTTAATAAGAGAGAATGGAAGAAAAAATGCAGGACAATAAGAAGGAGAATGCCAGCTGCAGGTATACACTAATGAATTTTAGATCGGGAGAAGAAATAACAAACTATCAATCTGGTCTCCAAGATGTGTTGCATTGTTTTAGCAATATAGGGCAATAACTAAAGTTTGGAGTTCAAAAACATTCAACCTAAAAATGCTGCATGAGTATTTATACTCTAGTACATATGCGCATTAATTTCAAAATTTAATTATATCCAAGGTCAGAACCCAGTACAGGGTAGCACACAAACCTCATGTGTAAATGTCCTAACAGGAATTCCAAAAGCCCTAGCCAATCCAAAATCTGCAAGTTTTAGTGCATTATTGCTGCGATCTATCAACAAATTCTGTGGTTTTAAGTCTCGATGAAGAACTCTACGTGAATGACAGTAAGCGATGCCACAGAGAATTTGGTACAGGAACATCTGCAGAAAGCATCATTTAAAAATTTAAATTAGCTCATCTTGTTTTGAAACCACGATAAAAATAAAATGTATTCAATTAACGATCCATAATAAGGTGGAAATACTTAGTCATGATCAAACAGACAAACAATGAGAATGGAAGTTAATGGGATTGGAAACTGAGGACAGTAATACAAAATTACAACTCTACTCATGCTCAGATACTTCAATATTGAGGAGGCAGGCAATGAGAAAAGGAGCCAAAATCTAATGAAATAAAGCTGCATGTCAGTACAACATCTTTATTGTCATACTGTAATGACTTGAACAAATAAAATAAAGTTTTTTCCTACCAAACTGAAAATAAATAAGAATAATTAACCTATAGATGTAGTTTATTTTTCCTTAAGAATAGAGAACTCTACTTTAGCATCTTCAGTTTTAATAAGCACTTAACAGCGCAAATCAAAATGCTAAAGGCCAAACTTATTATACGCATCACTTGTCTTCAGAAGCTGGAAACTTTTATGGACAAAGTCATACCAATTGACTGCTATCCACGTAACTGGTAAATGGTAATTCATCACAAAATTCATGAGACATGTATATTATGTATGAACATGCATTTTGACAAGATAAAGTTATGTCGAAACCATAAGGGTATTTAATCATCATTGGTTCTCATATTTGCTTTATTTAATTTATGCCAAGACTAGAAAGTGGATAAGAGAACCAGGCATTTGATGGCTACACAGTATTTCTTGCTCTCTCTTATAATTATAACTGTTACAAAAAGCTCAAAAAACTACGAAGAAAAGAAGATAAGTCACACACTTTTAGTTGTCGTGGATCTTTTGCAAATTCTGGAGATGAATCCATGTGCTTCTTTAGATCTAAGTCAAGGTACTCAAAAACCAGATACAAACTCTTCTCATCATGTACTACATCCTGCAACCTGTGCTCCACACATACACCAACGATAATGAGGAAATGATTAAGAGATAAATAACATTAGGACAACAATGTACAGACTAAATGAAGCAAGCAACATAATTAAAGGAACTAAAGTCAATAGGTTTTCTTGGACCTTTCAATCCTAATTTTAATGGTATACATAACGACCCACAAGCATGTTTTTAGTGGATCTTATAAAACAGTGAAAACAGAATTATCGTAGCAGATGTTTTTCCATACATTGATACACACAAACATGACTGATCACATGTTTAAGAGACAAGTTATCTGTCAACCATGTCATGCCATGTTGGTATATATATGCAACATTGGAGTGAATAAGAAAATACATACATTCCTCAATTAATAAAGCATAAATTATCAGCAACATCGTCCTACACAAGTTTAACCATGCCAAAAAGAATCACTTATTCCCTATCTACCTTTTGTCATCTATCATTAAATACTTAAACATTGGTGTTCAACGCAGAACCAAAAGACCACAAAATGAACACCACGTCGAGACACCGAACATTAAATCTTCCTATTTTTTCTAATCTCTATCTCTACGCCCAGAGAATGTTGTTGCTCAGCACATGAATCACACAATTGAAGACCAACACATTCTTCAGAAACACTTAGCAGAGATATAATATACCTAACAATGTTCCTGTGCTGCATTTCTTTCAAGAGAGAAATCTCGCGAATGGCGGTGCTGGGAACCCCCTCATCCTCCTGCTCCAAGCGAATCTTCTTCAAGGCGATGGTCTCGTTGGTGGAGCGGTCGCGACCCTTGTAAACGACGCCGTATGTTCCCTCGCCTATCTTCTCAACCTTCTCGTACTGCAGAGTAGAGGGAAAAGAATCGAAAATCGAAACTGAAATGGAATGGAAGCTTCAAAACGCATGCGTTTTACCAACCTGTTCCATCAAAGCGGAAGAAACGGTGAGAGAGTTACAGTGCGTGCAGTTGCTCTCTCGGTCTCTGCCTCCTTTCTGGCGAGAGACTGTTACCTCTTAGTCTCTTACTGTACGCGCTTCCTCACATCCATATTCTCAGTATTCAATAATTTCAACTCTGGTAAATAAAAATTAAAAATAAAACATTTTTAACTTTTTACCTTTTTCTCCCCTACTTTTACTTTTACTATTTTTCTATTAAAATTATTTTCTTAAAGTTTTTCCTTCAACTATTGAAGTGGTAAGATTACTTTTGCTGGAAATGAAATAGTTAAGAATGAGATTTTTAAGAAAAAAATATATAAATTATATTTAATTATGAATCAATTTTTAGAAATAATATTAATTGACCTAACAAGTCATATAACATGTTTAAATACCCTTTAAAATGATGATTACTATTCCAAAACAATTATATATTACTTCATATTTACCGTAATTTGATAATTATCGTCACTCTAAACATGCTAATAATGTATAACCCGTAAAAAAAGTGAATAAGCCATTTTAATTCATAATACCTATCAACTTGACGAGTCAAAAGCATTAAGTACATTATATCCTCATCCGTCAAAAGCCATTTGGAATCTCGTGCAATGGAAAAAATACATATTCCAAGACACAAATGTAAAAGTAACTCTCTTATTACTTTTTTGATAAAACTATTATTATGTTTAATGAAACAGTTTGACAAAAATATCCTGATCAGTGAAATATATGAACCCATTTGGTTAATTTTCTTTAAAAATAAGCTTATTATTAGTTTACTTTTGTAACTTATTTGAACTTGATTCATATTTTAATTCTTTTTAATATTTTCATGTGATGTTGAATTTGATTTGATGAATTGATTTTTAAAAATATATTTTCTTATTTTTCCCACGTTTTAACTAGTTTTATTGAGTCAGCCAGTCAACTTTTATTTTATAACCTACTCAATTTTTTTTTACTAGGACAACCCGCCAATCCACTTTAACAAAAAGTAAGTTATATTTTTTCAACTTTCTTATATTAATGGGTCAACCCTTCTCACCTATTTAAATGTAAAATTAAGTAAAAAAAATGTGACATTTTATAGGGACAAAGTCACTGGGTTTGTGGAACGTGTAAAATTTACTAGCTAGTTTTAGTTATTTTATATATTTTATTCATTATTTTACAAGGGTCCCCACATACTTAGATCGATGCATATCACAGGGAGATGTGTATGTAGTAGTAGCCTTTTCAACGTACCATACAGTAAGACACACAATTTCGGCCCATTGCTATTAATGCTAATCTTAAAAAGAAAATTTGAAAAAGAAATAGAAATATATGAAAACAATTCCATTCACCAAATCCATGTTTGAAATTTTTAAAATTTTAAGTAAAATTTAAATTAATACTGTATAATTTTTGTTTTTCTAATTATGAAATTATTAATCGAGAAAGTTTAGTGTTATATTTTCAATAAATAATATAACTAGTTAAGCCTAAAAAAATTAACCATTATCTATCAGACTAATTCCTGCACCTACCGCGTTTATGTATGCAAAAGATAAATGCATAGATAAACTTATAGGAGCAGCTTTTGATTGAATTAATGAATGATCACTTCATTTACATTAATTTTAAACATTTCTTATGCATTTTTATATATGTCTTTAATTATACATTATGTATATCTGTTGAAATATGACTCTGAAATTAAAGGGAAGATCGATAGGAAGAAAAATTGCATTGTAATTTTTGGATACCTCGATCATTTTTTCCCCTTTTGGTAAGAAGAAAACACACAAACAGCCAAAGACAAACTCTACAACTCAGCTGAAAGTTGATATCCACTGGCTCAAGGTCCACCATCGCAACAACAAGATATAGAAAGGGGCATCTACAGAGCTTCCATGCTTGGCAATCTGCACACATGCACATTTGCCTCTCCAAAAATGTCATTAACCACACACTCTTAGCCTTGATTAAAAGAGAGTGAATGTTTACAAGGCTACCACTACACTTCAAGTGACTTGGAAACTAAGGAACAAGAAAATTGTCTATTAATTAGATAGCGTTCCTACAAAGAAATAGATTCACTCAATACTTTACAATTTATATGACCTATGTAAGTTCCAGGCAAGATTAAACACATGCTTAGCTGCTTAGAGTTCAATAAGGAGCACATAATCGAATGAAATGTTTCCTGAGAAACGGTGCACCCTCCTAATATACCAGGTTTGAGTTACTACCTCTTAATTAAAGAAATGCGAATTTCAAATATCCCATTCATTAATAACATGGGTTAATAAAGTCATGGTTATTAGATTGTTTCTTAGCATAATTTAACTGCTAGGAGAAATAAAATAGTTACTGTTAGTTAGGTTAAAATATCATTTACAGTCTGTACTTTATAATACACACTTAAATTTTGGATGAAACCTACAAAATTTGAGGTTTGAGTAGAACATACAAGATACCACCATGATGTGAGAGGTAAGAAGGCTTGGAGCAATAGACTACCCATGACAGTTGATAATGGTTCCGTTCTTCATACTATTTAACAATTTCCTTATGTAAATATGTATTTGATCATGAAATTAATTTCACCACACACCTGAATGCACTATTTTTTTTCTTCTCAACTTTCATTAATTTACGTTGAAATATCTATGAACCATAGATACTTTATGTAGCAATGAAAAGACAAATGCCGAAATGAGATATGAACACACTATCTATTAGGCTTTTCTTGAACTTCAAATGCACACAGGATCCATAAATAATCCCCCACATGAAGGCCTAAGGCCTAAGACTCACTAATCTCTTCTACCCCTTGTAGGGCGAAAAATGTTGTATGTATCACATGGGAATTGAAAGGACCAAATGTATATAATTTTATCTGAAAATTTTCCTCATCTTCATGAATTGAACATGTGCCCACATTTAATGATATATATATATATATATATATATATATATATATATATATCATTAGTTGGTTTACATTTTCCTTGAGTCCGTTGATGCTGTTGAGTGAGGCACGTATAATTATCGAATTTCTAATTGCTCCAATTAAAAATACGTAAAAAAAATTATGACAGATGATCAGAAAGTAAAAATAGCTTTTTAAAACTATTAATTGGCCGAGTTGCATGCGTCACGAGATGGAGGATGCAAAATTGTTAATACAGTATGTCCTATAGTTATAGTATTTGTTTATTAATTGGGGCTAAAATTAATTATAGTATGATGGTCCAGACCCACCATAAAATTCTACAGCTAAGCCTACTAACTAGGCACTGTGTTTGGTGGTTCATGGTTGGAAGCAAGAACCCCACATGCATCCCTTAAGATCATCCAGATATAAAGTCAGACTGTCCTCTTGCAAGTTGCAATTGGTTTGTTTCCTTAAAAATAATAAATGCAACACTGAGCAATACTGGAATATGGAGTGCAACTTAGAATGACGCAAACGCGGTCTATTGATCTAGCTATATATATAAACCCTGATCTAGCACTTAATAATTAGTTAAGTTGACCTACATTAAGTTGGGTCATCACTCATCACAATCAAATGGTCGCAAGCATATATAGAATCACAGCCGTCCAGATGAATATTTATTATAATTGATTTTGAATGAAATTAATTTTAAATAATTTATATTTAAATGTTTTTATCTTAAAAGCAAGTTTGTTATATAAAATTGAATGTATTTTTTTCATCTCAACGTAAAAGTTATTTTTTGTCACTTAAACTGAACTTTAAAGCAAAATCGATTTTACTTAAAAGCTAACCAAACATCAATATTTTTATACAATCGAAGTTTATCGCAATAAAATCAATTCCATTGTTATTCTTAATGAAACCGAACACTCTTGGTTGAATTTCGAGGACCGTGACCGGTGTAGTGCTGTGCATGTTTGAAACCAAGTTTGAAATGTGGATCTAACCCTTTCTCTCTACATCTGAAGATCAAAAAATGTAGAAGCTGCATATACTTGAGATTGCTTCTAGCCATGTGGATGTGATTTTTCATGTTTGAGATGAACTTAATTACTTGCTAGTAACCGTTAATTAAGCTGCCAGTGAGAGGATGACATATCCACACGTCATGAATTGAAGTGTCCCTCCGTGGCCAATGAACATGCTTAATTGCACTAGGCATCATCTAAAGATTATTTTAGTGAGTATGGGTTTAAACACTTGATTACTTTAATAAAAAAAATTGCAGTGGTCACATGTTTAATATTTTATACATAATACTGCAGTTATTATATATGAATATGACTAAATTAGATGGTCTGCTTCATATGGTAGGATGCTGATGATCCTCATTGGAATACAAAATCCTTGTTAGATAGAGTATGGGTGGGACTAGCTAGAAGAATCCCAGTTCAATGTTGTTTGTTTGTTTGTCTCATCGATCGGCATGCATGTCATGCAGAAACGTGGAGCAAGTGTTTCTTGCCCATAATAATGAATTTGCAAGACCCACCGGTGTCAAAAATTCAAAATAAATAGGGTTAAATAAGTTTCAGTCCCTTTAAAAAACATATTGATACCAATTATATATTCAGGGCATCTTCTTTCTTTCATCAAATTTTTTTCTAATTTCCAAAGCCTCATCAAACAATCACATCCAAATAGAATTTTAATGCTCACAAAATATCAAACAAAATAAACCACACATTTTTAAATCTTGTTTAAAATTTATTTTTCACAAATTCTTGAAAATTCCTAATTTGCACAACATGAAACTCTATAGTAGCAAACAAGCTTGTTCGAGTTGTCTTACACATCTGGCATGTAGCTAGCAAAATAGCAAACCATGCATCAAAACGGCTATTTATTTGTGAAAATTTATAAACCTTAAATAAACTATTATGGCAGAGACTTAGAGAAGAGGTGGGAAAAGTTTGACAATTCAGATTTGAACCCAGACATGGTCAAGATGGGGAGAAGATCACGAACCCAGTAGTGCAGATATACAACCATTTGAAATCGGCCAATTTTATTATGATACACATTAATATGGTTAAATAAAAAAATAAAGCCACATGGGTAGATTGAATTGTTCAAATTCACAATTCAAGTGTAGTTTACTATAACAAATTTTAGGTGACTATTCATATGATTATTACGTGGATATTGTATGGGAAATAAACAGTAGCATTTATAGTTGGCGTAATAGTAGCTCTTTTGGAGCGTATGATGTGAAAATCAAAACCTAGCATGACAAAAGGTCCTGAGAAGAGAAAGAAAAGTTAGGGGTGATCAAGGTTTTCACTGTGCATATAGTAGATTCTCAAAATGTCTCATCAAAGATAATAATATATAGGTCGGTGATTCTCTTGGTGATCATTGGTCCATCGAATATTAAACTTGAATTCTTTAAATTGTAAACAAGATTATGGGGAGCAAAACGTTTCAGAACCTCATTGTAAAAAAAGTAATCAAGGCCCTCAAGGTCTTATCTGTACATGTGTCAATATATTAAGAAGATGATTTAAGCATATATATCAACTTTGAATGTTTTCACAACTCACAAGACGTATTCAAATAATAGGTCAAGAGAATCCTTTAAGGAAAATAAAGTCTAGTATATTAAACTATCAAATCTTAGATTAGGCTTCCTAGTTTTACTAATTAATCATTGTCCTTTATCATTCCGACACATATACTAAAGTAGTAGTTCCGAGTTAATTGTATCGATCCCAGTCTTATGAAAATCATTTTAGAAGTTTAATTATCCTTAAAAGTTAAAAAGCCATCTTTAAGCCTCTCAATCATTCTTTGGCTCTTAATTCTGTTCCTAATAAACCTGTCTAGTTAATTATATCTTTCATACTTCATAGTTGTAAATTATGACCTCTGAAAATGATGAAAAAATAGCCTGATTCCCATTAAAAGTGGCTTCTGAAAGTAGATGATTTGCATAGAAAGAACTAATCTCAACCACGAGAAATTGCATATATACCATATGGCTTGTGAGGTCAATTCATTTTGACTTTAAATGAAGTAAGTGGTCCTGGATGTTCTTAACCACGCACTCTTCTCTTCGATAATATATACCATATATATGGCTTGTGAGATCATTCACTAATTTGTGTCAATTCATATTTTTTGCATAATTCCATAGTCATTTAGTCATTAATGGAGATGTTTGTTACTACATGATTTGGATAATGCATCTGAAACGTTTGCGGAGAATTATTGACTAATGTTATGTGAGCGCCGAATATTACTGTAGAAGTGAACTAGAACTATAAAATGGATAATCAGATAAGATTGCAAACCAAAATTAATGGCTTAGTCCAGAACAAAGTTTGAGAATTTTTAATGTGCATTTATTTTGGTAATGTTGGATTTTTTTTTTTCTCCAAGAAATCAATTATGCATGTTAGCGGTATAGGAATTTAACTTTGGCTCTTGAAATCACCATTATCACATTTTGAAGGTTCTTGGAAAGATAGATTAACAACTAATGTTTACTCATGCATGAAGTTACATTCCTCCATTATATATAAAGAGGAAGACTTGTGAAGACTTAAAACATTCTCATTCTTCTCAATCTCATATGAGAAATCTTCTTTAAAAGAAAAGAGAGTGTGTGTGCGTACGTGTGTGAGAGAGTTCTTGTATATATGTACCTTGTGCTTCTTAGATTTAATTACATGACACTCTTTGAGGCAAAATATGATGTTTCCCACGTGACGGTGTGCAAGGAACGGTTCTGTATCAAATTCCGCAATTCGCAGGTTCTCGTTGCTAATGATTTAGAGTCATATGAGCTCTTGTGAAATGTCGGGAAGATTGTGGAATGGTGGGGGAAGTTGGACATTGTTGGGCCAAAGCATGGTTTTAAATTCCACAATCACAATATTAAGATATTTTTTACACTTTGCTATCACATTATGACTACAGTTGTAATGGTATTAGCCGTATTTAGTGGTAATGGTATCACCCGATAATGTGATCACAATTATGACCGTAACACGTAGTTTAAAATCACTTAAAAAATAATTGAGGAACTGCCATTTTTCAATGCATTTTATGGTTCACTTTTGCCCTTAAAACCTGTTTCTGAATTAAAGAAAAAACTTAAATTTAGCATTAAAAGAATATCATTGTTGAGTCGTGAGAATGAAGAAAAATCCTAACATAGCTGCAATATACTACTATATGTTAAAATAAAATAAAAAATGGTGGAGTCAGATTGAATGATTCGAAAGGTTTCTCCGATAAATTCGGCTACCTGTCGCTTCTTTTATTTCTCCTCAATTGTTTTGGAGAGGTGACCATTCTCTAATTTTCTTTTAACTGAGAGAAAAAGAGAAAGAAAATAATACTCAATTACTAATTAATTTATTAACAAAACATCAACATTTTTTAATCTTTGATGATAGTATTAGATAAATTAGTGATATTCCTACACTTAAGATTCCACGCCTTTTATTCATAATTAATGATAAATAAATTATTAGTTAGTAATATATTGATTATGATATTTTTTATTTTTAAGAAATAGATTATTACTGTAGTTTGTTAACTACTACGAGTAATAAATACACATTAATTAATTTCTCATTGGCGTATAAGAAGTGTAGTAGTATAACCTAACGTGCATAAGAAATATTTTTCATTATATCTCACCTCTAAGTTCTAACACTCATTTTATATTTATATTAGTCCTACCATTTCTGTTTTCTTGTTAGTGTTTAATAAAATAGTTGCGTAGGAAAGGGAGTGCTTGGAGCCATTTTGTGTCAAAAGTCAGCGGCTGTGTTATTCAATTCTCTTCTGTGAGTATTTGGAGAAAGGAACAGTCAGTTTTCAACCTCCGAGAACCTGTTCATTTGCTTTTTCATGCCTCTTAGCAACCAGAATAAATCCCATTTCCTCAGGAGAAAGTTTTCACTCTCATTAGTCATAACCTCTTAATTATCATAAAAAAAAACCTATAACCCTCTCACACATACATACAACAAAATTCCTAGATTTGCATGTATATATCTTTATAAACTCTGCAAATTAGAGGCTACAAGAAGTCTATGTTCCAAAACATGGCACTGCTAATTTCATCCTAATTTTGAAGCCTTTTTCTCTAAGGAAAAAGCATGTGCAATATCCTTGGCACAATTATGGAGAACTATCAAGGTGATTTAAGTGACATAATTCGTGCTAGTGGTGCATCATATGGCAGTTGCAGCACGGGAACTTCATCATCTGAAGCTGCTAATCCCTTCTCTCGTAATTATCACTTGCAGTTCTCTTCTGATCCCATGATTTTCTCTTCTGTTTTGGAAGGGTTTAATAGCAACTTTGGTGATCCATTTTCAAACATGAGAGATCCCTTTCTACACGAGCTTGATTTGCCTCTCTCTGCCTATTTTAATAGCACAAGTTCATCTGCAGAAATTAAGAGTTCTGGGGCATTGGAAGAAGCAACTTGTTTTGGTGGTGGGGTTGTTGCTGGTAGTAGTAGTAGTAGTAATAGTTGTGTTTTGGCACAGAAGATTCTTGATGAGGATGATATGAGAAGGCCATGTAACAGCATATTGTCAAACATGATTCAGATCTCTCCCAATGATAAGTTACCCATCTCGCCAGTGGTGGATTCTTTGTCAAGGCCATTCAAGCCTTCTGGTGCGGTTTCAGGTCACAACATGATTGATGCAAAGACCTCTTCAGATTATTGCTTGGTGGACAACACAAAAGTGCAGATCTCATCTCCAAGGAATCCAGGTCTTAAGAGAAGGTGAGTTATTATTAATTAATTAATTAATAAAATCTTGCTAACCAATATGCTAAAGGTACTAATTAAGAAATTAAATTAAAGGAAAAAAAATTATGGGAAAATTATAGGAACTTAAAATTTTTTATCAACAACACAATTTTATATATTTCAATAAAAATAATTATTTTTTAATTTTTAACAAGTGTCATAATTACATTGGTTAACATTTTCTAAAATAATAGTAGCCGAATTAAATGGGGAACTGGTTCCAAGAATTGAGTCAAAGTATTATATTTACATATGTGGATTAATTTTATGTTGGCGTCATAAATTTCCCAAATGGAATTAATCACAGTCATTTTTGGAAACTTAATTTTTTGTGAATTCATGATGAGATAGGGATAAAGTAGGGTTTGGCATGAGTGAGGTAATTCTTTTGTCTTACTTTGCAAATATGTTTGGTTGACTGCATCTGGTCATAAAAACTAAGCATTATAATCAGTTTTCATGTTGGAAATAGTTCATAATGTGATTAAGACTAAACATGGTGCATCGGGGCCTTTATAGGGTTAATCCACCTGAAAAGCAGAGCTAGCTAGATAGGTGTCACCGTAAGAGTCACATACTGAGCTTTCAAGAAAGCTTATCGTAAACTACTTTTCTTCCGAACACACCTGAAATGTCCTGTTCCTTTGATCATCAGATAGAAACCATATCCCTTTTTCTTGGCCACAAAATTTCCACTATTTCAGTGGAATTAACACCTAACAAGAAAGTTTAAACTCCCTAGTTTTTTATCAGTAAAACAAACAAACTAGTTTAATGTGGGAAGTTATTAAACATTCTATTATCTCTTTAATCATCATATACATGTGCCTACACACATACATATGCAATTAAGAAATTATATTTTTATAACTCCGTTTTACAATTGTTTTTATAATTAGGAATTAGAGAAGAGAGAAAGAAAGAAGCATTGAATAAATAATGTAATAGAAAGACACAGAGAGGAAAAATTAGTTATAAAAAATATGCATAAGAATAATGTAGTTAACTCTATGAAATGTGTTGTTTAGTTAAAGTTTAAGGGAAACTAAGTAAGTGATGATACTGTTGTGTAATTGCAGAAAGAGCCTGGCAAAGAAGTCGATTTGTGTTCCTGCACCAGCTGCACCAAACAGCAGACAAAGTGGCGAGGTAGTTCCTTCTGATCTGTGGGCTTGGAGAAAATATGGTCAGAAACCCATTAAAGGTTCTCCATATCCAAGGTAAGTTGGTATAGTGTGATCTTTCTTGGAAAGAGATAAGGTATTATAATGAAGATTTTGCCTAACTTCTTTAAACAAAGAATGCACGTAAAGTGACAAAATTTAAGTACTGTATTTTAGGTTTTGCATCTTTTTTTTTATAATTAAATTTTGAATTTTATTTTGACAATTGTGCAATAAAGAGTAACACTGGTAAAGCTTTAATTTCAATTAACGAATAACACTAAAAACACTTAAAGTACCATGCATATTCCTATAAACAATGAGAAAAATAATATTTGTTTTTACATATAAATTAAACTATTTGGTAAACATAAACTCATTTAAATTAAGGGTACACACACATATATATGTGTCTGTAATCTAATTCTTTTCACTTATCATATTTATTTATTTTTTATGAATTGATGGTTCAAAAATATTAAAAAAAGAAAAAGGTTTAAGTATAATATTATTCTGGTAAAAAAATAGTATAATATTATAAAAGATTTCATCTTCATACGTTTTATAAGTGTTAAAATTTTTACAATATTAACTAATTAGAAATTACTTTAATTATAAACATCAAAATATTTTTTATTAAATGTAACAATATTTTTCCATACACAACAAAAATTTGAATGACCGCATAAAAATATAAGGACATCTTCCTTGTACTTTATTTATCAATAATGTTTTTATTTATAAAATAATTAGAAAAATTATTTGATAAAACCATGGGAAACTTGCAATCTTGTTGTAAGATGTAATAAAATTACCTGTTTCTTTAGAGTATTTCCTTCCTACCTCTCCAAAAGAAAAATGATCACCTCAACAGATAAAATTAACATTATTTTTCAACCATACATCATATTTTTATTATTTTTATTGGGTGACAAGGAAGGGAGCAAGAAAATGAGATGAGGTGGTATGAAATCCCTTGGCAGTTGTGGTGTTTTTCATTATTTCTCATCCAGTGCTTTTTGGTCACAGTTTGAGCTTTAAAAAACCACTAGGTAAAGTTATCCCATTATATATATTCCAAAAGCTTTCTATGGCAATTTTTTATATTGGAAGAAATTTACTGTACTCGCGTGAAGCAAATTATATTAATGGTGCGCAACATTATCTCATTGGTGCAGGTGATGGAATTCTTAGTCCTTCACAATACCAGTATCATTTATGGACTCTAATGTTTGTATCTCTCTCTTGTTGCCACATGTAGGGGTTACTATAGATGCAGCAGCTCAAAGGGTTGTCCTGCAAGGAAACAAGTTGAGAGGAGCAGAACAGACCCTAACATGTTGGTCATTACTTACACGTCAGAGCACAACCATCCATGGCCAACACACAGAAATGCTCTCGCTGGTTCATCTCGATCCCAACCATCAAAAAACAACAACATTGCTGCTTCAAAGAATGAGGAAGAAGAGGAGGAGGAGAGCAATAGTGACAGCAATAAAGTAAATAACAATGTCTTTGTGAGGGAGGAAGAGAAGCAGCTTGAGATGGATGATGTAGAATTCTGTGATATTGGAGTCCCTTATTACAGGCCAATATCTAAGATGAATAACTACCTACAACTTGATCAGGGCTTGTTTGCAGAATTTGGAGAAATAGAAAAGGATCAGTCAGTAAACCTATTGTCTCCACCACAAGGTTTTGATGATCAGCAAAGGGAATCCAACGCTTTAGATTCATTCCATTTCTTTGACTGGAGAGGTGATATTTAACAGCACCAAATACCACCTCATTTGAAAAATTTAAGGGAAGGTCGAATGAGTATAATATGAGAAAATAGATTATGTATGTGTTGAGTAAAACGATTTTATATCATCATTCAAATATAATTCTTGTTAACTTTTAAAATAAATATTTTAAAAATCATACTAATAATTATTTGTAATCGAATGATAATGTTAAATTAAATTATTAATATATAACTATTAAAATCATATAATATATAAGACCTTGAATGGCAAGCATGCACCACCTCCCTCACAAAAACCTTTATAATAAGTGCAGGTCATCATCAGATTTCAAATGTGTCATGTGGGGGAGATTTGAGGAGATCATAAAACCACTTTTCTTGTTTCTAGTTTTTTTAATTTTCTTTTTTCTTTACCTGTCGTTTCGCATAACAGTGGGGGGTGGGGGGTAAATTAGTGGAAGAAAAATGGGATTCTATATGTGGGAGTGCTGCTTGATTGGAAGCACGCACAACGAGTCCCACGTTCCTTTGGGAATATTGGTGGATGGGACAGAAAGCTGAGGAACAGAAGATTTTAACAGTTAAAACAATTTCTAGAGACTTTATTGATTCAAAAGCTCCCTGAGTAGATTAATGATTAAAGGATGAGAGGCTAGTCTTTTCATGCTTTCAAGAGGGAAAAATTATTTTAGGTCTCCCCTTGGTCATGTGGATTATTTCAGAAAGTGATAAGAGAAATTAAAATAGGTTCTGAGATTTGAAATTTACCTCCCGGGTGAAATTGATGGTAGATCATAAAGAAAATAAAGAAAAATATGGTAAAACAAAGTAAAGTGATGATATATGGAATCTCCCAATAAGGGGTGATTTACCTAATTATATAAGTACTTATCATGCTACTCATAACACACCCCTTCAAGTTAGGGTTCATCAGTCATCACCACAAAGCGAGAGCTAGCAGTATTATCCACACGATGTGGGACTCACAACATGTTCCCTCGAGTCAGGGCTTGTCACTACAAAGTGAGGGCTAGTGGCACTATTCACACCACCGGGTAGAATTGGCGGTCAGACATCCGAAAGGTCCCCTTAAAAATCAGTTTATAAGGAGGTGACCTACCCAGCTATATAAGCATTTATCGTCCTCGTTAACCACCCGATGTAGGACTCGCAACACGCCCCCTCGAGACAGGGCTCGTCACCACAAAGCAAGGACTAGCGGCACTATCCACACCACTGGGCAGAACTGGCCCTGATACCATGTTAAAGTTCGGCCAGACATCCGAAAGGTCCCCTTAATTAAAATCGATTCATAAGGGGGTGGCCTACCCAACTATATAAACACTTATTATGCTCATCAACCACCCATGTCTGGCCGAACTTTAACATGGTATCAGAGTCAATTCTGTCCGATGGTGTGGATAATGTCGCTAGTCCTCACTTTGTGGTGATAAGCCCTGACTCGAGGAGGCATGTTGCGAGTCCTACATCGAGTCGTTAACAAGCATGATAAGTGCTTATATAGCTGGGTAGGTCACCCCCTTATGAACTGCTTTTTAAGGGTACCTTTCGAATGTTTGGTTGAACTTTAACATGGTATCAGAGCCAGTTTTGTTCGGTGGTGTGGATAGTGCCGCTAGCCCTCGCTTTGTGGTGACGAGCCCTGACTCGAGGGGACGTGTTGTGAGTCCCACATCGGGTGATTAACGAGCATGATAAGTACTTATATAGTTAGGTAGGTCACCCCCTTATAAACCAGTTTTTAAGAAGACCTTTCGAATGTCTAGCTGAAGTTTAACAATATGAGCACTAGGTCTCAATGGATCACATTTTAACAAAGTACATATTATATAATGCTAACATAAAACTTGACTCCAGATATGACATGCATGAGGGGACATGCAAGCTTTGATTCCTCAGTTTTCTGCCTCTTATTATCCCCAGACTTTTTTTTTATTTAATGATTACTTGATATGTTACTATTCAATAGTTTTGAAGTTTAATGCTATTGCTTTTCACAAAGATGATTCTATTGTGTCTTATCTGTTTGTACCAGTATTTGTAAAAAATAATCGGTTTGTACTAGCTAGTAGTTTCTGATAGCATAAAAAATCCAGCAAATCGAGGTTGGCTTTTAACTATTTTGCATGTGCAGGCTATTCAACTTGTCCATGTAGCCTTATTATAATTCCTCTATCATTTGTATATGATACTACTATACTATATAAAGCCATAACTTGGGCTCGACAACTTCTCCAAGGAAGGAAAATATTAAGAGGTAAAAATATGTTGTAACAGTTAAGAATATAAAATGCTTTTCTACAATTTCTTGCTGCATTACAGATTTGATATGAATGAGTTTGAGAGATAAGAAAAAAAAATAGAAAGAAATAAATACAAATGATAGTAGTAGTCTCATATAAAAAAGGAAGAGAGAGATCAAAAGTAAATAAAGTAAAAATTAAATAAAGAAGAAAGTGAGTGTATATTTATATTATTTTTTATAAATACACATATCGTAAATAGAAAAGTGTAATTTTTCCTGAACTCACTGTTTTATAGATCTTGCTGTTCACTAAAAGCATATAGTTTTGTTTTCTTTGGGTAAGCTGTGAACTTTTACCTTTTTGGACTAAATAATTATGTGAATAATATTTATGCTGTTTTCACGTGGCGACACTATATTCAAATAGTTACTTCCAACCATCTTTGGTAAATAAGGTAAGACCAAATAGCCCCACCACCCTTTGAAATCCAGCCATCGGAGGCCCAATTGGTTTGGACTGAAGTCCAAAGCTTACCTGCCTTAGGTAACATCGATGCTCATCACTCATCAGCTAATTCACGCACCCCATTTTTAACTTGGTGTATCTCATTTTTTGTATTACAGATTTGTAAGTCAAAAATAGGATGCCTTAAAGAATTACCCACTCATCAGCCTACCACAGGCCCTTGAGCAAGCATGAACTGAACTAATTAATTTATTTACTAAAATCTTAATTATGTTTTTAATCCTTTTATAATGTTCAGTGTATAATTTTAAGCTCTAATTGTTTTTTTTTTCAAATTTAGTTATTTAATATTTTGTATGTCCTGTCAAATTTTATTTATCCAAAGTTCTCAAATTTTTATTACTTATTCAAAATCTTTATGAAGCGAATCGCTGAAACTATTGGCCACGTAAATTATATATATTATCAATTGTAATTTATTTTTTTAGTCATGATTAACATAATACACAGTGAATGAGTAGAATAAAATAACTTTTGGTTTTTTTAATGTGTACACATGGATATATGGAGTGAAGTGATTAAAGGATAAAACTTGATTAGGTGCCAGGCCAAGGATTTTTTTGCTGTCATTCTTCAATTGAGATTAAAATTTCACCTTACCAGTTACCAACTCACGCATTAGTAAAGATCAACGTTAACTATATATTGAGGAGTGAAGTGAAAGTTCGATTTTAATTAAAAAAAAATACTAAAAAATACTTAGGTATTTTGTATATATTAATTAATACTAATATATTTATTTCATATAAATATGGCATGGCATAACCTTGCATTTTCTGATGGTCCATGGTCCTTTTCCTTGTAATATTAATGCTCTTCGGTACTTCTGGTACCAATTTCTATAAAGTTCTTTATCTTTGCCGATTTTGAAAAAAAGCATTAAATTACTCAAATATAATTAAAAACTATTAAATAGCTATTACATTTTTTTATGATAGATATTTTTCAATATTTTTTTTCTTAAGACGTGCTAGTACGTACACACACATTAGAGAATCTTATTTATCATAAAGGTACTAAAGAATTTCTCCTATGATTAACCCTCTTATAAAAGACGTTTTTTTTACTATGCGGCGTTATTTGTTTGATTTCCACGACCACGTGAAGCTTATAAAACGGGTCGGATAGGTTTTTGAGAGTAGTCAAAGTCAAATGGGATCTGTGAAGCTGAACTTTGATCATTATTTACTACCCGCAGATTATTCTAGTTTGACACACAAAAGCTAATCCAAATGTGCCGGAAAATACCACTGTAATGGACCGGTGATGGCCAAATTAATAAGGACACAAAGCTGTTTGTCGACAGTGTTTATACAGCTAAAAAAAACAGAAAGAAATAAAGAAGCTTAATTAGGATACTGTTTGACTCAATTACGACGAGTGGATAGTAATATTATAAATTAATAATAGACTACATGATTGTAGTTTGTAGACCAAGTAACTGTTGTGATTTGTGAAACCACGAGGTGGTCATTATTCGCTATTGTATTATACTGTATCCGCAGTAACATATGCCAATGAGCTTCTTTCTGTCAAAAACATTGAATTACACTATATTATGATTAATCATTTCATTGCAACATTGTTTTCAACGAAGACTAGGATAACCATGCTGATCCCATGCACAAATATATCATATTAATTTAAGTATATTTTTTGAATTGGAACCTATATCCAATAATACCACAACCCGTAAGATTTGTCCATTGGAAACTATCTCCAATATAAGACCATAGCCAATAAGTTCAGTCCATTGAAACTATATCCATAAGATCACAGCCCATTGGAGCGCAAAGACATGCACAACTTATATGACCACTTACGTACACGTAGCACGAGTTAACTCGAATTAGGAGACATGCCATGATGTCGATAAATATATATATATATATATATATATATATATATATATATATATATATATATATATATATATATATGTATGTATGTATGTAGTATATATATAACTGATTGAAAATCTATGGAAAGATGTCACACTTTAGCATTCTCATTCTATTCCTCATAGTCTTATCCTTCACTCCAACATTATGCAACCCACGAGACAAAAGTCCTTCTTAAAACCAAGAAAGAGCTAGGAAACTCAACCACTCTCTCCTCATGGCTCCCAACCACCGACTGCTACAACAAGGCACCAACCAGACCCAAGCATACCGCGTCAACGACCTCGAACTCTCCTACCTTAACCACCCCAAATTCTACCCTATACCCCCCTCCATAGGTAACCTTCCCTACCTCGAATTTCTTTCCATCATCAGCACCCCCAACATCGTTGGCACAATACCCTCCACCATCACCAAACTCACCAAGCTTCGTGATCTCTATATCAGATTCACCAATCTCTCCGGCCATATGCCCCATTTCTTGTCCCAAATCAAAACCCTCAAAGTCATCGACCTCTCAAACAATTGCAACGAACTCTCCGGCAACCTCCCTGCCTGGCTCCCTTCTCTCCCCAACTTCTCCGAAATCTCCTTCGACGCAAACCGCATCTCCGGCTCCTTCTCGAAGTCGCTCACAGGATGATGTCGCTCACCGACAACCGCCTCACCGGGAAGATTCCGGCGAAACTGGCGAAGCTGGACTTGAAGTTTGTGTACTTGTGTCATAATATGCTGGAGGGTGATGCTTCAATGCTGGGCCGGCTTAAGGCCCAAGCAAGAGCTTTAGGTC
This sequence comes from Glycine max, assembly GCF_000004515.6. NCBI lineage: Eukaryota > Viridiplantae > Streptophyta > Magnoliopsida > Fabales > Fabaceae > Glycine > Glycine max. The sequence continues at coordinate 6,014,262 of NC_038244.2, forward strand.
CCAAAAAAATTCCAAATTTTTTTAGTATTAATATACTTAAAAAAATTATTGTAAAATTATATTTGAAAATAAATTTTAATTAAAATATTATAAGTAACTGTTAATTTTTTTATTGGTACCGTAAGTAACTCTCCACCAATATCATAGTTTTATTTAGAAAAAAAAGATTTAATAGTTGATAGTTAAAGAAACCCAAAAACTTTTTTTTATTTCTATTCTCTTTAATCGATAATTTTGTATCACAAAAAATCTGAAAAAATAATTTTAAATAAAATAATAATAATTTTAATAAACTATTTCATAAGTAAATAAAAAATCACATTCTTAAATTTGTTTTAGACCTCTCAAGTTCTTGAGCCGCCCCTGCTTCAATGTTTATCGGGTCAAAGAAGCACACATGATATATCTGAACAACTCATTTACTTGAGAAAAGAAAAAAATATAATAGTTTCCTTGACCAAATATTATCATAATTATTAACAAGTTATTTATTATGTTTTAATTTTGGACAACTAATGTCTTAGGACAGTAGTTAAATGAATATTAGATATAATTAAATACTTATGGAATTAATGACTAATTAAAGAAAGAATTTATATAGTCTGGTAATGAGTTTGAGCTCTATGATGACCGACAATATTGAATAGAAGAAGAAAATAGTTTTTTAAGTCATTCATATGTTAAATGTGTTAGCTTGTTTGACAATAATATTATACTCTAGAGTTAATCTTGAGCTGTAAATGATGAAAAAAATATTATATTATTCTTCTATTGATCCTTAAAGGTAAAAGATATTACATCATGTTATCTAGACTGTTAAAAAGTATCATTAGATATATCTACCTTGATTAGTTAATTAATTTATTATTGGTTTAGTATTGAAACTATGGAATCACGCATAAACGTGTAGGTCAATCTTTACAAATGAAAATAATTTATTTGATAATTAAATTAAAAAATTTAATTTAATCAAATAAATATTTTAGTAAAATATTAATATATTTCTAGCTAGGATCAAAAATATAATTAATATAAAAAAGTATTACAAACATAAAAGTTATTTATAAAATAAGAATAAGATTATACTGTTACAGATCAAGATCAGATTATATAATTAGATAATTAGTTATGTGATTAATTATAAATTATTTTTATCTTATATAAAAAAATTACTTAAAGTAAAAAATATAATATAATTTTTATTTTTATAAAAATAAAAAAATAAAAAAAATATTTTAAATAATTTTTTTCTTAAAAAAAAGACTCAAATTCATATCTGTTTGATATTCAATGTCTTGTTATCATCGGTCATCATCTTCACTACTTCAGTATAATATTCAAAGTAACAAAAAAACGTTAGACCCAAAGTAGATAAGAATGGAAAGATTTAAACTGTGACCAGATTTAATAATCTTAATAATCAGTTTATGGTCCATAAAGAACAAAAAAGAATTTTGCTTAAATATTTTTTTCTTAAAAAATTATTTTATTTCAATCTTTATTTGATTAGTAAATTCAATATTACTTATACATGATTTATAAATATTTAGGTAATAATAAATTTAAGAAATTTAAATTAAATCTAAATGAGATTCAAAAATAATAATATATTATCAATAGAAAATTTAAAATCTCAATAAGCTATCTAAACTGAATTTGTAAAATTATAATAAAATTTATGATTTTTTAAATTAAATCTTCATAAAATTTAAATTAAATCTTAAGAAATCATAATGAAATTTTCAACACGTGTAAAATTTTCATAAATAAGTTATAGAAGTTCATTTAATGTTTTCTTGTCTCTGTACTCATTAAAGTGTTGGAGGACAAGTGACAAAAGAAGAAATCCTACCTTCCATACCGTAGAACTTAGGCTCCTGCTTCTTTTACCGTACCATAAAAAAATCAGTCACCCCTCCTCCTTTTCAATTCTGGAAAAGGTGATCCAAAGTGAAGGTTTTTAATTTTGAATTATCTAAGAATGAAAAAGTATGTTGACTGATATTTTAAAATAGATCATTATTTTCTAAAACTTAGTACTAACCTATAAAATTTACTTATTTTATTGGATTTTATGTAACGCATTAATAGTGTAAATATTTTTACATATTATAATCTAATTATAAATTGTCATGGAAGATAAGATTATATATAAGTTTTTATAATAATTACTCTAAAAATGTCATGTCTAACAAAATATTTTCAATCAATTAATAATTTTAAAAAACTTTACAGTAACAATATATATATATATATATATATATATATATATATATATATATATATATATATATATATATATAATTTGATTAAATCCATATTAATCTAAGCACATATGGGAACCTGTATCCAGTAATACCAGAACTACAAGCCATATGTTTTGTCCATTGGAATGAAAATCCAACCAAGACCATAGCCCATATAAGTTTCGTCCATTGGAACTATATATATTCCTTCCGACAAGACCAGAGTACGTGCTGGCGGGCGCGTACATGCATGACCAGTTGACCACATACTCGACGGAGACATCAATGCCAATTGGCAACACATATATATATATACATGGAATCCACGTACATTTTTTCACACCCCATTCAAAATCCCTTCAAAGATGTCACACTCAAGCACTCTCTTTCTCTTCCTCATAGTTCTATTCTTCACTCCAGCACTCTCAGAACTATGCAACCCACAAGACAAAGAAGCCCTCCTTCAAATCAAGAAAGAGTTCGGTAACCCTACCACTCTCTCTTCCTGGCTCCCAACCTCTGATTGCTGCAACAACAACTGGGTAGGTGTCTCATGCGCCAACAAGACCCAATCTTACCGCGTCAACCACCTCGACCTCAACGACCTTAACCTCCCCAAACCCTACCCTATCCCCCCCTCCGTAGGTAACCTTCCCTACCTCAATTTTCTTTCCATCACCAACACCAACAACCTCGTTGGCACAATACCCCCTACCATCACCAAACTCACCATGCTCCGTGAACTCCAAATCAGATTCACCAACGTGTCCGGCGAGATACCCCATTTTTTGTCCCAAATCAAAACCCTAGAATCAATCATCTTCCACTACAACAACTTCTCCGGCAACCTCCCTCCCTGGCTCCCTTCTCTCCCCAACCTCTACAGAGTCTCCTTAGACGGAAACCGCATCTCCGGCACCATCCCGGACTCCTTCGGCTCCTTCTCGGATTCACTGAAGTTGATGACCTTCTCCGACAACCGCCTCACCGGGGAGATTCCGGCGACGTTGGCGAAGCTGGACTTTGATTTCGTGGACTTGTCTCAGAACATGCTGGAGGGTGATGCGTCGGTGCTGTTCGGGTCGGAGAAACACACGCTGCAGATAAATCTGGCGAACAACTCGTTTGCTTTTGATTTCGGAAAAGTAAGGGTGTCAAAGACCTTGTTGATTTTGTATCTTAGTCACAATCGTTTATATGGGGCGCTGCCTGAGGGACTTACGTCGCTTAAGAATCTGGGCACGTTTGATGTGAGCTACAATGAATTGTGTGGTAAGATTCCACGGGGTGGTAGGTTGCAAAAAATTGATGTTTCTTCCTATTCTCATAACAAGTGCTTGTGCGGATCTCCGCTTCCAAAGTGCAAGCACTTATAGAGCTCAACACTACATAGTTCACTTGCCCTTACGAGAAAGGGTATAAGAATAAGAGAAATTCTTACGAGAAATTCTTTGTCCTCTTAAGCTTAATGTTAAGCTACTTTGCTATCAATTTAACGCGTCACGTAATTGTGTATGTGACACTATGTAATTGTATCGCACTTTTATTTTATCATAAATTAATCTTGAAAGTTTTTTTTATACATAATACTTGTATATCTTAAAAGTTGTAGACGTTTTCTTTCATTTGAAAGAGACGAAAGAATAAAATGCCAACGAAGAAATCCCATTTGCTTAGCTTTATTACATGACAAAACACCGTCATGCAAGAAATTCGGATCGAACAAATTGGAAGAGAGAATAGAATCGAATTGGGATATTGGAAAATATTGCTATAATCACCCTCCATTTAAATATGTAAAATATCCTATAGCTTATTTTAACACCATCTGATGGGAATATATATATCTGATAGCAGGCACAAGTTTAGAAGCGCCTACGGTTAAACTCAACCTTCAATTCGCTCATCCATCACCTACATGGAGGATCGCAAGCCAAGAAGCAAGCACCAGTCCTTTCTAATTCCCTGGTCCTCCTTTGTTGGTAAAAAGGATGCTACAATTGGCATTTTTTACGTCAATTATTGCTCATCCAATGCAGTTACAACAAATGACCATTTTCCAATTCCAGCAATTGATAAATTGTTGAACGAACTGGGCTTAATTAGAGTTCATATTTTTCAAGATCAACCTTTATTTTGGACACAATCAAATCAGGGGGTTGCACTAGACGATACACCTAAGACCACTAAAGACATAAAGGAAATATAAGGATTTAGTAAAGAAGAATTGAGTAATGTGGGTTTTAAGATATAGGTGTTTCTAATTTTTATTTTTTTTTACCATATAGCAGCAACACGCTGATAGTGTAAGACATGAATGTTTTGTACGTGGTAAGTTACAAGAAATTGATTAGTCTTTTTATGCTCATAACAAGTGCTTGTGTGGCTCACCTCTTCCAAGCCGCAAACGGTTCTAGACTTCCACTGAACATAGTTCATTTGCGCTTGCCGGAAAAGGGTATAAGAATAAGAGAAATCTTCTGTGTTCTCATAATGTTGAGCTCATTTGCTAAGAATTTAATTAACACCGATTTCACATTGTTGCATATCTGACACTTAGGCATGACAATTCTCCTCGCAATTTTGGGAATCCCCTTGGGGATTATCCCATTTGGGGCCTGCGATCAAGAAAAATTTCCCGTGGGAATGGGAACGTGGATTATGCTCCCGTCCCACAGGATCTCCGTATCTCCGATAGAATTTTACTTATATAAGGGTTAATATAGTATTTTACTAGTAAAAAAAATACAAAATTTATTATTGTTGAACCTTGATATTTTTAATCATATTTTAAACTTAAAATTAAACCTTAAATTTATTATTGTTGAAAATTTGAGATAAAACAAAAAAAATATATTATTTTTTTTATAATTTTTGACATTTTTTTCTCACAAAAAGCCGAGGACAAGATAAAAAAATACCCCCACCACAGGAAGCAAGGGATGGAGACGGGGAGGAGCATAAAGTGGGAGAGTACTCCCTGCCCCCATCCCGCACGGGTGCCATACCTAGTGACGCTATAGCATGTGTTTAATTAATGAACAATTGTAATTGTAAATCCCATTTTGTCCACCCAAAAGCCTCATTCTCATAATGCAATTAGCTATTTGTAAAACAAAGTTAACGATTATTTAAGTTTTAATTTCTTGCGAGACAAAATTAACTATATTTTTGTAACTAGCTAACAATGTCCGACAATTAGTAATCTCGTGAGATTATTAATCACGTGTAAAAGAAAATTAACTATATATATAATTAATTATGTCTGACAATCAATGTCTATGTTTATTAATTTACTTTTTAATTTATGTACTCCAGTCATCCAGTTAATTTCATCTTCCAACAATTATTTCCTTTATTTCACCTTTTTATGAATGATTTTGTGAAGATATTTAATTATTCACTGCAATCCATCAGTGAAACACTCTCATTTATCACCTAAAAGCCAGTATAAGTTATTTCCAGCAGTACACAGAAATCTGCAATGATATTTTCTACAAGAAAATATTATCGCTATATTTTCTCTTGATTTGACTTCTCAATCGTACATCATCTGTGGATTGAAACATCATAAAAACTTCAAATGTTCTTAAATAGCAACTTTAGCGCACTAGAGCTATAGCATTGCAGAATTTCTCAGATCCACAATTGTGACTCCGTCTGCTATTGTGCCCACTATGGATGTTTTCATTGCGACATGTATCCTACATCCTATTGTCCTCTCCCACGAGTCTCAAGCCAGATGATAAAATGTAACCAGATGATAAAACCCATTAATTCTTTTACTTCTCAATCAAGCCTACTCTGATCTTACCCTCTTCCATATTCAAACACCAACACCAACACCTTTTCCAATCAATCGGATACCTCTTCTTCCTCTTGTGCAGCCCCTACTCGTTCGTCTCCTCTCAGAGAAGCCCTTCCTCTCATAAACAACATAATATAGAAGAAAAATGAACCCTCAAACAGTGGTGAAGAAGTTCAAGAGGAACGACAAAAGAAAAGGGACATACAACAAAACATTGTATTATTATTAACTAATAGTATTAATATGTTAATATAAAACCATAAACATGTGGTTCAAAATAAGAACACGCGGTACCTTTAAATCCCAAATGACTAAGGGTTTGGTTGGCAGATGTCGAAGCCGCAAGCAAGCTGTCCTTCGTCCGTGTGTTGCTAATCGAGAAAGGCAAAATAAAAGCCCCTACCTACCAGCGAAACAAAAACCGTGTCTTGACAATGTCATTCATTACACATTTTCAAGCAAGCAACACTAGGGCATGGGTACTTACCAGTTCATACGATCGGACCGCAGCACGACACACCTTGAACAGGGCTTAGTGATGGGTCACAGACTTCTCTTCGACAGGACTTAGTGATGATGGGTCATAAACTTCTCTTTCAACACTTGGTGAAGACCAAAGGGGACGCTGGGTCAAGAGTGGAAAGGGATGGCTGTAAAATCCCTAATTTGAGGAAAATAAAACAAAGGCGGCTTTGGTCCAAACCCGTCGTTGAACTTTTTTCTATATTTACAAAAATGCCACCCAGACGGTTATTTATAACCGCCTTAGAATTTACGTTGTAAAAAATTATTCTTAGCTTTGATAATTACAAGTTTGTCACCGCATCATTATCTAAGACGATTCTGGATAATCGACTTAGATACTACGCCGTAAAAAAATATTATTCTAGTAATGTATTTGTTGTTTATAAATGACCAGAGGGAGTATTTTCTTTAATTAACGTAATGTTTTAATTTGGATATAGAAAAGAAGACATAATTCAAATTTTGAGTGATTTTATTTCATTTATGAAAACAACATATTTCCTTCATTCCTATTTATAAGACTCTTTTAACTTAAGAGGAATTAAAAAAATATTAATATAACTAATAAAAATAAATTTGTTTACAATTTAGATTATTTTTTTAAAAACACTCTTAATAAAGTTAATTGAGTAATTGTAATACAAGTCACCATCGGTACATGTATCATAATGGTATACCATTAAGACGAATCGTAGATTTGAATTGACAAAAAATTATAGCTTTGAAATTTTGAGACAAAAACCTAACACGAAAGGGGAAGAAAAGTTTGAACCTGAATCAGACTGAGACAGAGGAACCGGGTGTAAGACTGAGTAATAATTGAAAATGAAACAAAATCAGAGCTTCAAAATAAAACTAAAAGAGATGAAATTGAACTCTACAATCAAATTAGACATATTGGCTCCTATAGTGAAAAATTGAAAAATCAAAAGAGAAATCAAGCATTTCATTATGCATAGTTAGAGCAAAATCAAAATTCATTTTAGATAATAAGAGCAAAATCGAAATGCACATTGTTGATCCAAATTGAAATACACTACAGAGATTGAGCGAAATCAAGTCTGTGTGAAATCATCACAATGACAGAGAATTGTATGCGAAAAAGACAATGAACAGAAAGTAAGAGATATAAATTGGGAAAGCAGTAAATGCTAAAATGAAACACTAACCTCAAAATTTGTGACTTCAATCTAGCACTAAAATTAGGAAAGTTCCTGTGGATTTAAATTCGCAATAAAATCTGCAAAAAAAAATTAATAAAAATTTACCCACGCATTTGCCTACAACTTTATTAAAATAAAATTAAATATTTGTTATGGAATTCGATCCTTAAAAAATTCCATAGGAAACCAAAAAAAAAAAATGAAACAATTTCTTAAACTTCTATATCTACAAGAGGAAAAACCCAATAATTACAATGGCCAGAAAAAAATTTGCAAGGAATTTCTTGATCTACTGGAAATTCCATAGGAAATTCCCGTGAAAATTTACTCACAACAAAATCTGCAAAAAATTTCTAGATATTTTTCGTGGAAAAAGATTCGCACACTGCTAAAAACAATCCTTCAAAGTTAGTTATTAACGTCTTACATCAATAATTATAAATCGTCTTTGAAATCATCATCATAAAAAATGAACACTTTTCATGACAATTTTTAAACTGTCTTAGTATGTCTTTGCCTACATATATTTTTCAAAAGCATCTTAGGTTATTTTATTTATTGTCTAAATTTTTTTAAAAATATCAAGATTCTAAAACGATTTTTCTAAAAACCTTCAAAAACTCATGTTTATATATATATTCTTTAATTTACAGCAAACCCAACCTGGAATTTTCCAAACGAATTTTATTTATTTTGATTTTTTAATAAACTAAATGTTGGTGAACTGCACACCCAAGGCACATGTATAAAAAAAGGATGTAAGAGACACATCACCAATAGACAACTCTCCAAACCGGAGGTTAGAACTCAATCAATAAATTGATGGATGATTAAATAAACATGATGCTACATCATTCACCTATTTGACGATCAAAACAATACTTACATGGCTAGTGATACAAAATACTCATTAAAGCTTAATGAATTATATCATCAATCTATAACTGGCAAGAGAATAACTTCGAGTATTAGTATGGTACCAGGGATCCGTGAGGAAAAACCCATCTGGAATTTTCACTACTGTCTGCATCAACTGTCTGCATCTGAAATCTAGTGATGGCAGCGGTTTATGTCCATTGATAAGATCGAGGATCAGCAATCACTACTACAGACACCTGATTGTTGGTTCTAGCAGTGGACACTTCATGATTATGCTTTCCCTCATAAGTAGTAAGAACATATTTCAGATTGTGTGAAGCCCTTTCCACATGTTTCGTTACCATACATCCAGGACTTTTACATTTGTAGTAGCTCATAGAAGAGATCCGTGAGAAAATATTAAATGCATATAATTACAACTTGATATAATTACAAGCATAGCCCTAATGAGGAATACCTTGAGTGAATGAAAAATATAGAGAATGAATCAACCCAATCTGTAGAATAATAAACCATTGAAATGCTTAGAACACAAAAACCAGTTCAAATAAATAAACATTGAGGAAGACATGCAATAGAATAATAAACAGATACAAATATCTGTTATCCAGAATCCTGGATATTTTTCACCAATCCAGTAGATAGATGTAAATGCATAGCATGATAGCAGTAATATCACTATAGCCATGTAATGCCTTTTAATGCAAACTATATGGACAACAACATATCTTCAATACTCCTCCCTTTTGTGCTATAAATGTTCAATCATTCATGTTATTGAATAAATGCAAATATGCATAGTTTTATTTATTGATGAAAGAAGAAATTTGTTTAGAGAAAAAGATAAAAGTACAAAAGATTGGAGGATAAGAAATCAAATCATCAAGGAAAAACAAAAGGAGAAAAAACAAGTTTAAAAAAGGGCAATCTAAAAAATAGTCATTGTAGCAGAGCTATCAGTCTCTTCACATATCTGAAACATTGATTCCCTTAAAAGTACATGAAGCTTAACACACTAGACCATAAATTTTAAGCCAAGGCAAGGCAAAGGCTAGTAGATACAAGTCACAGTCACAACAGAATCATTAGAAATTTAGAACACAATTTTATACTAATTTTAGCATTTTAATCACACGCCATTTTCTTAAAAGGAAAATTCACTTATTCTACATACTGTGTAGTGCAAAGTAAACATGCTTACCTTTATCAATGGGACAAGAGGAAGTTCAACAGAAGTTGGATAACAACCTGGATTAGCAACTAGATGTGAATTCTTTATTTCCTCCCTTAAAACCTCTGTCAATCCATACATATATAGCTTCTTTCTGGATACAGGTAGCTAGATTAACCCAGCATTAAAAATAAAATTATACAACAAGCAGAAAAGTGGTTTCAACTTGAGATTCAAGATTCTCATATATAAACAGAGATAAAAGCTGATAAGTTAGTCAAATTCATAAAAAGTGATTGCATTGTGCTTTCTCAAATATATACCTTTTGAAATTCTAACTTAGAAAAGGTCCAACTGTTTGCTACGTGAGATTTGATGAAATGAATGACAACATCAAAGTCTATAGTATAAGTTGATAAAGTGCAATACCGATTTAAGGTGGACCTAGATAAACTAGACCCTTGTGTAATTGAAGAGGACAAGAGGTCCCACCTGCAAATCTGGTGCTCTATGCTACTGACCATACCACTCTTCATACTCAGAAAGATCTTTTAGATGAAAATCCTACAAAATTGTCATTTACAGTTTTGATATGAAGCAAAAATTTGTTCATACTGTATAATGATTTGCTTTTGAAAAAAAATTAAAAGAGACAAAAGTTATTTAAAACATACTGCAGAAAGATCAACAATCCTCAAGTCCTTTGCTAGGCCTTTAATAATTTCTTGGAAACAAGACGAAAATCTAAGGAATAGTCTTAACTTTTAAGCATTGATATTTGATATACTTTAACCAGTGCTCTCTTCGCAAACTCAGGGAAATACAAACTCAAAAGACATAAGAAAGAACCTGAGTAGTTCCATGAGGCAAACAACAGAATACAACATCCAAATCAGAAAAGTTGGCATCCTTTATTGCAATCAAATCTGGCAAGTCCTGCAAACATGGATTAAGTTCAAATTATGTAATTTACATAACAATGCACCGACATGCATATTTCATAATCACGCCATGAGGATTGCTCAAGAAAATGATGATTGAGAATAACAACAACCTCCATAATCATCAACCAAAAGATATGTAAATTTCACTTAGAAGAAGCAAAACAAGATAACACACCCAAACCCAAGTGCTCAAATGTGGGAATACAGAAGAGATTGGCTGCCCAGCTTTTCCTATCAGCAGTCATCAGTGCAATCCCAAACTGTGGATGATTTGCCAACAGTTGCAGAACCTAACCAAAAAAGTATTACAATATCACAACACAGAAACACTAGATCAAAACTGACAGTGACATCAACTTGCTTACCTCAGAATAGTGTTTGCTTAACTTTTAAAGAAATGAAAGTATGTTCAAACTCCATAGGGTCCATAACTCCACACTATTTAAACATTTGAAAGTATGTTCCAATATAGCAGCAAGTATTCCGCTCATCTTAAATTAGTAAATTTTAATTACAGAGAAAATTATAAGGTAAATAGAACCAGTATGAGAAGGAAATTACAAAGATATAAATCATAATGCCATGTATAAAAATGAATCAATACTAAACTAAAATAGAAACATTTATGATTGAAGCACACTCAGAACGATTGTGCCATGTAGCTTACCTCAGAACCACTGTAGCCACTAGCTCCAAGCACATCAACACGAACCTCATTTTGCGATGAAGTTAGGTTCAAACTCTTGCTTGAACCCTTGACAAGTAGCTTCCCATCTCGTTGCTTTCTCACCTTTCCAAACCCCTGAACAATACCAACGTCCAACAACAACATAAACTTTGAGAATCAAACACATTTACCCACCAAAAAAAGAATAAGAAAAAGTGACAGAATGAAAACAAAATCGTGTCCCGCATACTAATAATTACTAACGAAACATTGCTATAATAAAGAGCGAGTAGGCAAAATGAATGTCATACATACAAGTGTTTGGTAGTGAGAAGCATATGAAGACCAGGTGTACTGCCACTTGATATGGGGATGTCAGTGTTTGCCTTTTTTTTTCACCTTTCCTATTAGAGGTTCATAGAAAATAGGCAAGAACCTTCTTTGCCTGACTAAACACACATTGAGTAATATTATTCTTAGGTTTATTTTCATGAGATGTTAATTTGAATACTAATGTTATATTATCTCTAGTTGCATGTTACTATCTTATTTTATTTCTTGAATATGTAGGTATATGTTTCCTTTCTGCAGTTTTGAGCATAGAATTATTTTGCAATTTTATTTTCACATGTTTACAATACTTTCTGTTACAACAAGAAGAAATTTAAGAAGAGAACACAGAATAGTGTAAGGTAAAATGTGCAATTCTTATTATATTAGCTTTTTTTTGTAGTATAATTTGGGAAACAGGTACCACTAAAATCTGTAAAAATGTTTACTAAGTACTAACTGTTTCTTGTTTGAATTTATTTTGTCAATTATGTTAGTTTGTCACATAGTGAACCCAACATTGCCACTGCATTTGGTTGGCGTAGTGGGAGAAAGGTCATTGTTGAACAGAGGACAGCTAGTTCAAGGTGGGTATGCATAAGTTTGGTTTAGGTTCCAAACACATCATCCATATATAAACGATCTTACTGGTTTTTGTTACTTTGCTTATATTGGTGCTTAGAAACTTTTCTCTATTTGATTTGTTTGATAAAACCTTTCATTTATCTTTGATGGCAATATGAGAGTTTTTTTAATCTTGGTTTGGTCTTGTTCTCTTGGTCTCTGTCAGCATGTGATGGTTTAGAGTCTTGATGGGCTAGAGCCTAGGGTGTGACACTACAAGGCATAGCTGTAGACATTGTTGGCAAGAACAAGTATGGAATGTTGTACAAACTTGTCCTGCACCCAATCTGATCATAGTTTACTTGGAATTGACACTGGTTGCATTTTTAAACTACACAATGATTCTTGAAAGCAGCATAGGTGAATTTACTTGACACATTTAATTATTGATTACACTACACAATGATTCTTCGAAGCAGCATATGGTTGTCATCTTTGTCTGGTTTCAAACTGAGAAATTCAGTAGTAGTGTATCATAGTTGATAGGAAGAAGATCAAGAACAAGAATCATATCAGGAGATCCATATATACAAAGATCCAGTTGACAATATGGCCTAACACTTATAACCAACACTGCTATAGTCCTCTATACTTATCCTATCTCAATTGAAATAGTACACCAAAATTTAGTTCCTAGATCAATCTAATAAAACCATGTAAGAACACTAAATCTGAATCTTTCTTGCCATTAAAAATCCTACTACTTCCATACCCTTTTATTAAAAAAAGACAACCTTTTTTTTATTTATCACAGTATAGTCAATAAAATATCATTTTCAAAATCTCTAAGAAAACCAAAATACCCTCACATTGATGGATCCTAAAAAATATTAAATCAGCATTCATCATTTCAAACGTTTCTGTAAAACATCTTAAATACCACAAAATTAAAATAACAACTAATCCAATAAATTCATACTTATAACTGCCATATACATGCCTTAAATTCATACTTATAACTGCCATATAACTGCCATATACATCTGTAAATTCATACTGTATGACATTACTAATTGATTGGGACACGAGCTTGACCATTGGTTCATTAAATTTCCTTGATCTTTCTTCTTTGTGATGAACAGACCTATGTTTTACACATGTAAGAATGAGAAACAGTTATCTCTATTTTAAACTCAGCATTCTTCTCAACTTTCTGGTGTGTTAACATCAAGGGGTGTCTCAAATCTTGATCTTTATTATCCAACTTTTGCTGAGGGAAGCTACTAAGGAAGAATAGTATGGTCTTTGAAGATAGTGGGGAAAATCATGTCAATTTCAAGAACTCAAATGGGGTGTCTCTTGGTGCTCATACTAGTATTATTAAGCAGTTCTTGTTTAAACCACGGAGCATTAGGTGCTAGATAAGTAAACCACGGAGCAATACCCTCCTCTCCTTAGTTACTTTATTTACAAATTATCACTTCACACAAATAAATAACTACCATCCATTTCTAATTAATTTATTATTATAGATAAAAGTCTCGGGTAGATTATTATAATTCTAATAACTTTTTTATTTAACTATCTATAATTTTCATTCTCAAACAATTTCAAAAGCTCCTCAAACATTCTGGAATTCGTTAAGATTATTAAGATGGTTATCTGTAATAACTTCGCGTCCAATCCATTTAGTTGAATGGTCTTTTAATGATTTAACAGGTTACAATTAACAAGTATTACCCTGTTTGTTCTGTTTTTCTTGTACTGATAGAAGTTATTAGCAATTTTAGTCAGTATATCTGGGGTTTAAACAAACACAAACATAAACTGGCAATGTCAACAAATTAATAAGCATGTTGCCAACACCAGGAGAATATAAATGAAACCTATAACAAATGAGGGAGCACGAACAACAAAGACATTAATCTTCTGAATATGATCAATCAATAATCAATAATCAAACTGGTCCAATTATTCCGAACAAAATATATGATCAATCAATAATCAAACTGGTCCAATTATGTCATCAAATTTCAGTTAAATCGATCCAACCAGTCATTTTAGATCAAATTTTAAAACTAAGACAGAGAGTGAAGTTTTCCTAGAAAGTGAAAAGATTAGATAAATATAAACTTAAAAGATGATGTTTATAAAATCATCATTACTTAAAATAAATATGATTTTTTAAAAACTGTCTTGCTAATCATCATCAACTTAAAATGATTTTATAAAAATTATCTTTAATATTTTTTATTAAAGATGATTTTTATGAAATCATCTTTAAAAAATTGGAATTAATTTAAAAAATGTTACTGCTTATTTTTTTACATCACATCAATTTTTTAAAAACTAATCACATAGATTTTTTAAAAACTAATCTAAATAAAAAGGTGTTAAATCATGATTTTTAGTAATGATATATTTTACGTTGTATTATTTCCTATTCCTAAGCCGGGCAGAAGTTAGTTTAGCTTGATGCCCCTAGAATCATGTAGAGCAACTACACACACATGCGAAAGTGTAATCTCAAAATGAATGGATTATTAGATTCAATACAATTTGCAAGCTATATTAAAAAAGACCATGAACACAAACTAAGCAAAAAATAACACATAAGTAGCTAGAAAAGGACTATAGCAACTACAATGCAGTCAAAATACTAGCACACAACCACAATGGATTCGTATGAATAAGAATCCAAAGAGAAGAAGATCGAAACATAACAATACAACAAATATTTTTAACAGAAACTGAGTAGAATTTGATTTGTATTTTGTTGTCACTTACAATAAATTTCTCAACAAGTGTAAGTGGACATCACACAACCTTACAAACATGCATGTTACACCACCCGTACTTTAAATTTTTAAAAAAATAATCAAAATGATAACCTAATAAATTATTGCATTAAGTACCCAAATTATCATAAGACTATTACATATTGATATATCACAAAACGAGCTAAAACATTAATTAACATTGATTTATGCATGTAACATGTGTGGAAAAAAGCCGAGCAACCAAAAGTGCATGTGATACTCCCTCTAATAAGAAACAAATATAATTCATCAAGATGTCTAAACACCTCATTCGAGAGCCAGCTTTTTTCTACCAATGAGTTTGCCTTATTACATTGTTAAATATATATAGGCTTATATTGGAACCAAATACATGAAAGATGTCTAAGCCCCTAAATATTTTTTAGTTATGATAATAATAATGGATATGAAACCTTGATGGACTAATGAGTTTGATGAGCTATGCAAGAAAAATATGTGTTCAAGGCTTACAAAAGTATGATTCCTTCTACCTTAACTTGACGCTAAAATTGTTTTAATTTAACTTGTGTTCACATTAAAATGGACTTTCATCAAAAGCTTTCTATAAAAGAAATTGCATCTAAAGTGTTTTTGAGAACTACCCATTGTCTAACGTATTGTTTCATCCAATAGCTCATAGGAAAAACTTACACCTCGATTTATATATCCACTTAAGTTTTTCATCCTAAGTGAACACATGATGACCTTTTTATTAATTTTTTAAAAGTATTTTTAAAAAAAATAATAAAGAATCACCTTCTAAATATAGTCATTTATAAAAATTTACTTATATTATTTCAAACACTTTTTTGTTTCCTTGTTAATTAAAATAAGAATTAAGAAAATTTAGTTCAATTGGTTGATTAATATATCTAAATTATTGTAAATTTTTTATATGTAAGTTTGACTCTTGCTAGGACTGTGGTTAAAAAATTAAAAGAAAAAATAATTATTATAAAAATCATGAAAGAGTAAAAAAAATTATAAACAATACAATTTCGCATATCTCATTTAATTTTTTAACTAGTATCCTTAGGATATATTTTTTAGGTCACCTTAGGACATTTACTAGCTTTTTTAAAACACATTTAAACTTAATTTAAATGTCGAGAGTACTTTATGCGTAGATTATCCAAACAGAAGTGGTGATGAGTGATGATCATCAAGATGTTAATGAGGTCAAAGACGTGTATTTTTTGAAAAGAATATTGTATATTTAAAAATGATATTGGAAACCTATAGGCTGTATCCATAGTATTGGCCAGTTGAAACCTATATCCATTTAGAACGCAAGCCCAGTGGAGGGCGCGTACAAGCGTGACCATTAAGATCACTTCCATTACATTTATTGCGAAATTTGACCGTAGAATTGTTCGAAAAAGACGTGCCTGGATGGATCAAAATATATATATACATCCTTTCCTCCTTCATTTTTCAAACACTAATCACATTCATTCAAGATAGATGTCAAAGTTAAGCATTCTCTTCCTCCTAGTCTTATCCTTCAGTTCTGTACTCTCAGAACTATGCAACCCACAAGACAAACAAGCCCTACTCCAAATCAAGAAAGATCTTGGAAACCCAACCACTCTCTCCTCATGGCTTCTAACCACTGATTGCTGCAACAGAACATGGCTAGGTGTTTCATGCGACACCGACACCCAAACATACCGCGTCAACGACCTCGACCTCTCCGATCTTAACCTCCCCAAACCCTACTCTATTCCTCCCTCCATAGCCAACCTTCCCTACTTGAATTTTCTTTCCATTAGCAGGACCCCAACCCTAATCGGTCAAATCCCCTCAGCCATCGCTAAACTCACCCAACTCCGTTATCTTTATATCACCCACACCAATGTCTCCGGCCCTATACCAGATTTCTTGTCTCAAATCAAAACCTTAGTCACCCTCGATTTCTCCTACAACACCCTCTCCGGCAAACTCCCCGCCTCGCTCTCTTCGCTGCCCAATCTCGTCGGAATCACCTTCGACGGCAACCAAATCTCCGGCGCCATCCCGGACTCGTACGGCTCATTCTCGAAGCTTTTCACGTCGATGACGATCTCCCGCAACCGCCTCACAGGGAAGATTCCGGCGACGTTCGCGAATCTGAACCTGGCGTTCGTGGACTTGTCTCGGAACATGCTGGAGGGTGATGCGTCGGTGTTGTTTGGGACGGAGAAAAACACGCAGAAGATACTTCTGGCGAAGAACATGCTTGCTTTTGATCTGGGGAAAGTAGGCTTGTCTAAGAACTTGAACGGCTTGGATCTTAGGAACAACCGTATTTATGGGACGCTACCTCAGGGACTTACGGCGCTTAAGTTTCTGCACAGTTTTAATGTGAGCTTCAATGATCTTTGTGGTGAGATTCCGCAGGGTGGGAACATGCAACGTTTTGACGTATCTTCTTATGCCAATAACAAGTGTTTGTGTGGCTCTCCTCTTCCACCATGCACTTAATAACAAGTGTTTTATTTTCAACCCTAGCTTGGATTAATAAGAACGGATGGGATTAAACGTTATAATAGAGTCATATTCAAAAGGTAAATACCCAAAGTATTACTGTGGCGTGCTTGGACTACTTTGCTAATACTATTTTAGATTATTCATTAATATATGCTTAACTTTTATAATTATAATTATAATAAATAAATACTTTTAAATATATAAATTATATTATAATTAAAATTTATGGTAAATAAATATTTTTAAGCATATAAATTATATTTAAAATTTAAGATATTATAATACAATATTGTTTCTAGTTATTGACAAATTATTTAAAATTCAATTAGAAAGATAAATTAAAAGAAATAAGTTGTTAAGAAAATGTTTTCATACAATAAGAAATCCTAAAAACTCTTTCATTCAATAATAGTTCCTTAATATGCTTTTATAGTCCTATACGTTTCTTAATTTTTTATTCCCTTCAAACATATTCTTAGTTTAAATTTTAAATCTAATTTGATTTAACAATTATCTCGAAAAATAGTTTTCAATTATTTCAAAGACTACTTAAACTATTTCGTCACATCTTACAACATGTAAATGTCTCAAGTTTGAGTAGTAAGTATACCGTTCTATTAAATATTTAAAATGAGCTATAGTAATTTCATAAAACTTAAACAAGATTTATTTTAAAAAGTAATCGTTTATTTTTATCAGTTTATGGAAAAGGATTTGCTTTCGAAATTTAGTCATTCATAAACATTTAGGTATATTAATTCAAATAGTTTTTGGGTTGCTTTGCTAATTAAAATAAAAGTTTTAATTTTAGAAAGGAAAAAAATAATAAGAGTTTTAATGTGGCCACTTTGAGTGTTGAATTATATTGCACACTCTTCTTGTACTTCTTTGCACAATTTGTTCCGTTTGAAATGAAATTCATTGCTGATTAAAAAAAAAAAATCTAAACATAAGTGCTAATGTGAGCACGAAAATGTTTACGTTGTATATGTAGGTCAAAAGCGCGTTTTATATTTTTTTTATTACTTTATTTATTTTTTGTAAAAAAAAGCTATTAGAACCTGCTTATATCCATAAGTTTTATCCAATTGAAATCTATATCCATAAGATCACACTCAAAGTGGAGAGTGTACAAACTTGACCTATATTCACTGCGCAAATTGACAATAGATGTAGCAGCAATTAGCTGTCACGAAATATCACCGGGGAAAGCGACGTCGAGTACTGATGCCAATATATACAGCAAAATTATTCTTTTCTATCCATTTTTTTTTATCCCAATTTTCTCTTACTCTTTTTTTTATTACATTCATTATTTTTTTCCTTTTCCTTTTCTCTCTCTCTCTATATATATTATTCTATCAAGAAAATGAGTAAATTAACAGGACATTTAAGAAGGACGACATTAGCACGTGAAAATATTGTACGAGTTGACGATAGCAGCATATTGCAGTAATTAGCTGTCGTGAAAGAGACACACTCCAAAGAGAGGTATGGTCAATGAAAAATATTTATCAACCATCTACTTTTTAACCTCAATTTATGGCATTCTAAAGTGTATGAATATATATGATTGGTGGATGCCACTGACAGAGAAATCTGAGCAAGCAAGAATGATCATGGTCTTGCTCATAGTCCTATACCTTTCTGCACCAGCACTCTCAAAACTGTGCAACCAAGACAAGCAAGTCCTCCTCCAAATCAAGAAAGAGCTTGGCAACCCAACCAAACTCTCTTCATGGCTCCCAACCACTGACTATTGCGACACCATTTGGGAAGGTGTCGCTTGTGTCACCGACAGCAACAACCAGACATGCCGCGTCGACATCCTCTACCTCTCCCACCTTAACCTCCCCAAACCCTACCCTATTCCCCCCTCCATAGGCAACCTTCCCTACTTGAATTATCTTTACCTCATTGACACAAACTTCTTCGGCGCAATCCCCTCTTCCATCGCTAATCTCACCAACCTCAATTATCTCAACATCACATACACCAATGTCTCTGGCACAATACCAGATTTCTTGTCCCATATCAAAACCCTAGTCAGCATTGACTTCTCTTACAACAACCTCTCCGGCAACCTCCCTGCCTCGCTCTCCTCGCTCCCCAACCTCGGCGAAATGATCTTCACCGGCAACCGAATCTCCGGCGCCATCCCCGACTCCTTCGGCTCCTTCTCCGAGGAGCTCATATTGATGAGGCTCTCCCGCAACCGCCTCACCGGGAAGATTCCGGCGACGCTGGCGAAGCTGAATCTGCGGTTCTTGGACTTGTCTCGGAACATGCTGGAGGGTGACGCGTCGGTGCTGTTTGGGTCGGAGAAAGACACGGTGCAGATAAATCTGGGGAAGAACAATCTTGCTTTTGACCTGGGGAAAGTGGAGTTTTCAGAGATATTGGCCATCTTGGATCTTAGGCATAACCGTATCTATGGAACGTTACCTCAGGGACTTACGGCGCTTAAGCATCTGACTAAGCTGAACGTGAGTAACAACAATCTGTGTGGTGAGATTCCGCAAGGTGGCAACTTGCAGAGAATTAAGGTGAATTCCTATGCTCACAACAAGTGCTTGTGTGGCTCTCCTCTTCCCGCTTGCACTTTGGTTAATTAACGTTGTTTTATCATTCAACTCACAAGTCGCAGTTAATCCATGTGTGACTTATGTTTTAATTAATGTCATCAATAATAATGCGTAATCTAGCTAATGTGAAGTATACTGCATCAATAATATATTTAGTAGGAATTTTTTATTTTCAATATATTATTTTGATAAATAACTCTATTTTCAAATACTATTATAAAATATATTCCTCGATACTTTTTCTAAAAAAGAACGAAATTTCACTTCAATTGAATTCTAAGCTCAATCTGTCGAACAAATTATCTCGCCTTAATAAGTAAGGGTTAGAGACTAAGTTACTAATTAAGTTGAAATGCTGACCTAAGTCAACTTTCCTACAATGAGTATGAGATCACTGCAATGTACCTAAGTCAAGAAAAACTCATCGATTCCGAGTAAAATTTTTAGAACAATAAATGTGACTTTTCATGCAACATATGATTCGATTTTTCATCAATTATCATACTTAAGTCAAATTCAATTCACATCAAAGAGATTCTGGATTTATGTTCTTAATTTCGGCGCAGATATTGATAAGAATTGATTGAAACTTTAACGTGGACTTATGAACACACACCTTTGGCTAATTTGATCGGATGGAGAGATAAACCTGTGGGTATGTTGATAATCAAAGGATGTGAGAACCTACGTAAAAATAGAAAAATTATACACGAAAAATGAAGATAAAGGATAACTGTAAGAGATAAGAAGGGCACCTTTGATTCAGATTTGTCTATTCATTTTACCTTGCAGCACGGGGGAGGGAAATTAAAAGTATTTAAAAATTTCAACAATACTACGAGGGACTCCCAATATAATACAAGCCGAATTTGAAATGGATTGGGTAAAAAACATGTATTAAGATAGGAGACTCTCGATAATATGGGAGACTTTTAATATATATATATATATATGTATGTATATTGTTCTGACAAAAAAAATCAACTACATAAGTGTCTGAATTTGCAGGACATCAAATTAAGGCATCCTATGGTAAAAAGACAAAAGTACGTGACGTTAGCACATGAAAATATCTTTTGAAAACAAGATAGCTTGGAGAAAGTCGTATATCCAGCATCCTCCTGGTCCTGGAGATGAAGGGACCATGATAAAAGGATAAGAACCTACTAAAAATAGAAAAAACCTACCCAAAAAAAAGAAAAAGACAAAGGATGTAAGAATTAAGAAATGCACTTTAATTTTGGTTCAGATTTGTCTGGTCATTTTACCTTGCAGAACGGGGAGGGAAACGAATTTAAAATTTTTAAAAGGCTGTTGAAAATAATATCTCCAGGAAACCGTGTTTTAGTTTATTTCTTATTAACTTCTTCTAATAAAGAAAATTGGAATGCAAGAGATATCATAAAGAATCATCTTTGATTTGTAAACATGCTATCCACATCGATCGAGAAAATATCTCTCCGAAGTACAAATCAGATCTTGTAACGCTTCGGTCTTCATTACCAAGCACAAATCCTGCACGCTACAAAGCATGAAAACAAAGATCCAAAACCGGCCATAAAGGAAACCTCTACTTAAACTGAACGGTGCATGAATAAATTAGTTGATGACAGTAAAGAAAATTATATTGTGCGTATTACGTATTTCATGGCAATATTAATGTGGAAGTTTACAAGAGGATGGAACCCAACTATATCACATTTTTTGTTGAAATTATTGGGAATAGGTATAAAGGGAGAAAAAGGAATAAATAATAAAATTGCATTGATGTTGTTATTAAGCATATGATACAGGAGAATAAAGCACTAAACTTTATTTATTTATGCTAATATATAGAACATTCTTAACCCTGGTTAAACAAGGAAAACAAAACATGAAATATAAAGAAACGTGGAGACTATTTTGGGAGATCATCTAGGATACTCTGAAACTATTTTAATACAAGCATGATGTTATGAGAATATATTAATCAAAGAAATTACGACTTACGTTTTGCAATCTTGAAAAATGAAGGATAGCAGGAGGTGCTCATAACAATATAATATTACCGAAGAATAAATTAACCAAAAGTGGTGCAGAAATTATACTAAAGCAAAAACAAATTTCATAAGGGCCATAGAAGGCCACATTAATTAACTTGAATGTTTCTGGTAAAGACTATCACGTACGTGAACCAATGGCTACAAAATAGTTGAATATATGGACTTGAATACACTGAGACGTCTCCATATATATATATATATATATATATTCAATAGAATTATAATTAAAAATTCCTCGTTTTATAAACATATAAACTGTTTTTTCTCTTTCATCTCATATCTATCCTAATTTTTTTTCCATAGAATCAGTTAGCACATTTTTTTTTTCTTAGAATAATATATTTGGACACCTTAAATTACGAACCCTTTATTATTATTAATCCTTTTTTATTATCTTTCTATTTTTATTGCATTATATTACATATCATTCTTATACCTTTTTTGTCTCCCTAGGTATATCAACTATCATGATAGTGTTCATGCATCCATCATTTTCATTTTTCTTATTACATTTCCTTTCATTCCACTGTTTTCCATCCAAAATTGGATGTACCTTACCGTTTTCCATTACACACTCATATAAGTGATTTTTATATATAGTAGATTTGCTTTTTCTTTCTTTCCCATCTTCTTGCCAATTTTCTTTAATAATTATGTAAAGGAGAGCGTTCTTATATCCTTCACTCCAGCACTCTCAGAACTATGCAACCCACAAGACAAAGAAGCCCTCCTTCAAATCAAGAAAGAGTTTGGTAACCCTATCACTCTCTCTTCCTGGCTCCCAACCACCGACTGCTGCAAAACCAAATAAGGTGTCTCCTGCGACACCGATACCTAAGCATACCGAGTCAACAACCTCGACATCTCCGACCTCAACCTCCCCAAACCCTACCCTATCCCCCGTTCCGTCGGCAACCTGCCCCACCTCTATTTTCTCTACATTTCCCGCGCAAACAACCTCGTTGGCCCAATCCCCCAAACCCTAACCAAACTCACTAAATTTAGTTGAACTGCATTAAACTCAAAGAAATATACTATTTTTACTTTTTAATAAAAAAAACAGCTTTTAAACAGATAAAAACTTTATATCCATATAATTGAACTGCATGCCATGAAGTTACAACTTACAATTACAAGTTTAATTGCAGATGATCCTTAATCATAATTAAGTAGGACTTTTTTTATTTTTATTATATTCTTTTATTCTTTTTTTAAATGAATAAATAGTGTATATAGAGATTTTACAGTCTATACTGTCATTTGATTACAATTTGTGATTTTTAGTTAATTACTTAAAGTTATATTGTTTATAATTTTGAAGACTAAATAATGTGTATAGACAACTACTATTATTTGTGCGAGAACTCGTGCAACAAATGTCATCATAGATACGCTTTACGACTTGTCCCGTCATGCGTAAAGACAAACGCAGTGGACTACGGAAAAGGTGACGCAACGCAACTGAGCTCGATGGCTTCCCAAAGAAATGACGCTACAACCGTTGTACCACTTTGTTTTAGATTGTACTTTTGAGATCGATAAATAAAATTAGACATATTTTTATATTACATATAGTAGTATTATTGTATTAACCTTTTAATATAAAAAAAAAAAATCAAGTTTGATGAACCTTCGTAAAAAAAAGAAAGAAAGAAAAGAAAAGTACATTGATGAACAATTCAATCGGAGGCTTCTAGATACAACCAGGTACGCTGTGTTAAAAATGAAGAGTTTCTAGAAGGGAGAGAAAAGGAGAGGTAAGAAATATCTTTAAGTACTAGTAGAAATGTTACACGAATAGGATTCATCAATAAGTCCCATCAAAATGGTGGTAAAACAACTCAAAATTCACCTTTGGATAAATCTTTGGGTAGGCCGAGATAACAGAAAATTGCATTTCACATACAAGCTGATTAATGGCTAATTACTCAAACAAATCACTATCTACTATACAACATGGATCTCCCAATTGGAAACAAAAAATGGTTTACGAAGAATATTCAAGACCAATTGAAAACCTTATCACATAATAGTTCTAGGTCTATTAGTTGATGTTTTGGATTTTGCTCGGGGAGCCTTCTTTGGAGGGTCTGTAGTTAATGCATACATCTTCACAGCAAATAATTCTTCAGGGAATCCTTTCTGATCCTGATTGAACAAAACAGCAGCTTAGAAAACAGTAGTGAAACTAAAAAAGGAATGGTGAAAAGCACGTAGAAAAATCATGAGGGATATATCACATTGTTCTGTCATGAAAAATAAGTGACACAATTGATAGGACATCAAAGGAATCCTATGGTAAAAAACTTGAAAAGTTCATAAACGAAGGACATCAGCACGTGGAAACATCTTTTACAAGCAGAACAATAACGTGAAGCACAGATAATATAATGTAACATTTCAGGAAACATAAGATACGATTCTTCATCAATTGCCTTATTTAAAACATGTCCGTATCCTCTTTAGTCATAAGTAGGGGACCATGTTGAAAATTTCAAAAGGCTGTTAAAAATATCTCCAATCATGTATGAGATATCATAAAGAATCCTAGTATATATGCAATTTACCTTTGATTTGTAAACATGCAATCCACATCGAGAAAATAGCTCTTTGAAGTACAAATCAGATCTTGTAACACTTCGGTCTTCATTATCAAGCACAAATCCTGCACGGAACAAAGCAAGAAAACAAGATCCAAAAAACCATAAAGTAAACCTCCACCTAAACTAAAAGGTGCAAGGATAAATTAATTGATGACAGTAAAGAAAATTAAACTGTATTAACATCATTCAAGGCAATACTTGGGAGTTTACAAGAGGAAGGAATTGGTTGGGGGTCTATGAAGGGGAGCCACTCTCCACTGTTTGAACTTTGGAAGCCAATATGATAAAGAGTCTTGATTTTAAACACCCTAACAATATAAACACCCCAACCCAAAGAGTTCTAAGTTATCATGATATTATATTTTTAGGGTGTTTAAAAATCCTCTAGAATATCCATTAGATATTCTAACAGTGCCCTCAAACTAAAGCTTACTAAGCTTTAAGCTTGTTACAAATATAATATGGGCTCCACAAAGCTATTCCCATCTGAGTTACTTAAAATCTTGAGCTCCAATCTACTGTGCTTGAAACTGGTTGAAAAAAGTTCCAATGTGTCTTAAAATTAACTTATTTTGTCCTCAAAAAGCTAATGATCAAAAGCTTACTAATATGATTAGTTCTCCATGTGTGGTTTCTCTTTAACTAGTAACTCCACGGAAGTTTATTTGTGGTGTTGTCCTAACATATTAACATCAATTTATAAACTTAAACTTGTTGCTCGAACTCCCATCTATAAAACATTATCCCTCATAGCTCTGCTCAGCACTCTCCATGTTTGGGGAATATCATAGGAGGCTAGGAGCACATGAATGTATAATCTAATACTAAATACAGTCAAATTTGAGATATAGGTCTCAGAAAAGCTGCCTGAACTAATTTTATTAGTTTAACAAAAAGCAGGAAATAAATCATTCAGTATGATTAGAAAGACAGAAATGCAACAAAGATGAAAGTACCAGATCTGGCAATATTCTCCTTCAGGACAAAAAATCCACCTGGTTTGAGGCCAACCTATAGTAATGTATATGCCATCAAAGTACAACTATGAGATTGATATATTTTTATGACTTCAATTCAAGTTAGGGAAAATAATAATGGCAGGCAAATACTGCATAATAATGTGATTTAACCCCCAAAATAAGAAAGACAAATTATTGACTGCACCAATCAATTGAAACAGGTATAATAGGTTGAATCCAACAAAACCATCACAAGGTTACAAATATAATGAACCTAAGTTTATGGCTAAAGATAATCAACAAAAGCAACAAATCATCAATCTTTAATAGTGATAAGATCAAATATATATACAAACTTTCAGATTATCAAATATTTCTACATAGCCAAATTGCAAATAAGAGGTACAATTTATCCTAAACAAAATCAATTCAAACATTTAGTGCCAGAGAATATTTTTTGATAGTATAGAAACAGAAAATTCCTTCATAATGAATAGCTGTATATATAACACATACTTTTAGAAATGGTGACTAGTTTCATACTATCTAATCTCATTCGCTGCAATAATGAAAGACTTGCACATTACTAGCAAGCACCAAGGCAAATGTGAACCAAAACAAACAGTATGAATCGTAGGTGAGCAGAAATAATCAATAAACTAGATTAATTTATCAAGCATGCACTACACATCTTTGAATTCCAAAGAATTATTAGTAGACAAAGCTGAAACCTCAAGCAAATACTTAATTATGTGGAACCTTTCCTTATCCAATTTTTTTTTTTTTAAATGTATACCTTGACTCCAATTAATAAAATACCCTGATCTGCAGAGGATATTAATCAAATAAAGGACAACTTACCTTGGCTCTCTTGAAAAATGAAACAAAATCTTCATCTGTAAGATGACCAATGCACCATTGAATCCATATTACATCATATCTTGCAGTATCTGGTGTAAAATCCTAAAAGAAGGACAGCAAGAGGTGCTCAATAACTTACTGAAGAATGGGCAAATAGTGGTTCCAAAATGATAAAAGTCTAGACAAATATCAAAAGTGCCAGAGATGCCACATTAAATTGAATGCTTTTAGTATCATGTGTATGAATGGCCACAAAATACATATTTACTTAATTATTTTGGGAGCAGAAGACAGAGTAGGTACACATAGAGGGAGGCAGAGCAGACATTGAAGTTGTATTATTATAAGTATTGTAGAAGGTCTCTACAAGTATTTAAACCAATATGTAGCTGCTCCAATGCCTACATCTTTATGAAGATAAATGCAAGTTTCCAGATATTCATTTACTTGTTAAATATGAGAGTTCATAAAAGTAAAGCACACACCAAATATTGCCTGTGAAAAATTGCTTGCCCATTACAGCCAAAAAATAAGGAAAGAAAAATAACTGGAGTGTTAATAAAAGAAAAACATAATACAGAGGTCCATTTAAAAGTCTGAACTATTGAAGTAACATCTCAAAATTAAAAGAAAAGCTACTCTTCCTATTATTCAATCAAAAACAATGATGAATACCTGTTTCCAGGTAGGTAGTTATGTGCTTGCAGAGACAGATTTGGGGGGGGCTAGGGATGGGCTGCACATGGCAGGAGCTTTATAGCACCAGGTTGCACATGCACAGCATTGAAATAAGGCTAGTGTCTAATTCAATTCAATATTTCAACTTGAAAAAGGTACATCAATCAGAACTCAGAAAAGGGTAATGTCTCCAAAATGTTATGCTAGTTGTTGTTTAAATAGTGTTCACAACGACCAACTTATTCTTACTTACTCATTCTATGGGGAATATATGGCAGGGAGGTGACATGTTTAAATATGAATTCCACACTCTATTTACACCCATATAATATCAATTATCAAACCTAATGAAAGAAAGATGCTGTCATTTACATGAAGATGAAGAACACACCTGAAGAGGAACACAGTAAAAATTAACTGCTTTGTGCATATCTGAATTTGTCTGACATCCTAGAGCCAAAGTTTCACGTGCAGTCTCTAAGAAATGTGATACTGGCTCCAGAAGATCAACCTGAATTTTAGAGAAAACAAGAATGAGCGAAGCAAAAAATGAAAGAGGTACAGACATTGACATATCAGGTAAGGCCATCAATATCAGAATTCAGAAGCAAGCTAGGAATTCAAATGGAGCATGTTTAAGATAGTGTATCTTCATTGTTAGAACAAGGCTGTGGCACTAAAATGCTCAACCTGAACACAGCCAGAATAGTTATATAAATCAACCTAAAAGGCTAGCATGACCTGTTTATAAGTTAGGTTAACCTCCATCGTGAGACAACAAATCCATATAAGCTCAACCCAAACCCATGTATTATAGATTCTGCTCTATATCACAATCCCTGCTTCTTCTTTTCCTTATCCTTCTGAATAGGATAATTGCTTGATATCCCAAAAGCTGTTAAGCCTTGATTAATACACAATTACACATTAAGTAGAGTTGATCCCACCCCTGACCACAATGAATAAATTTGGTACAACCAGAGCTGGGTAGGCTTATACCCAGCAGTACACTTCAAATCTACGGACATAGAGGCTAGTTACCACTATGGTTTTGAAAATAAATAGCCAAAGTGGAATAATATGATCCAAAAAAGATTCAATCAAGCACCTAAAAACAAATTTCCTGATAATTTCACTATATTTCTCTTTACATGAACGGCATATTAAATAAAAAAAGGAAGAGTACAGCATCATTATCCCACTAATTCTCCATTAAGTTTGTCCTCTCTCAAACATGCCAATTGCCAACATTAAGTTACCTATCAAATATAAGCATAATCCCAGACAAGAAAAGTACCAAAATATTCTTGGCATTTTAAACATCAAAACAGCAGATGCTCCACTGACTTTTCATTAGAATTGTAGCACCAATAGTAATTACTCAAAATAAGCATCAGTTAGCAACTATAAAAGAACAATAGATGCTTGGAGTATGACAAGCCAGTAGATTGACTCACAGAAAATATACGTAAAGAAGGTAAATCTGACAAACCTCATTGAAGTATCTTATTAACAGATTTTTGGTGACTCTGCCAATGCCAGAACCACAATCTGAAATTCAAGAGTTTGCTGATTAGATCTTCCATGTACAAAAAAGAAATATTCAAAGCATTTCTTATGTTAAATTCAACGAAATCAGCTACAAAATTTCACAGCTCCCAAAAACACTCTGGAAATTAAACTAAAACGCAATAGCCATCTTTCCCAAGAAGGAACAAGATAAAGTAAAACCCCAGATAAAATCTTATTCGATTTGAAAATCTATGAAACAATATCACATCAGCAAGAACCACATTGATTCTCACAAGTGGGGCTCAAGAACAAAGAGTGAGTACCAAGAACAACAAGTGGTTGGTGTCTGGCATCAGCAGCATGAAAACGTTCAGAGAAGAGAATGTTCAAGAAATCCTCACTGCAAGTTATGTCAGGCTCGTTCACATTTGCAAACCCTCCCAATACCCCATCCATATTTGCCTTAACACCCTGTCCATACAAACAAACAAAACCAAAAACCAAACTTTACAACAACATACTGAAAGTAAATATATAAATTTCATGTCTTTGTCTGTAAAACAAAGACCCATTGAGAAAGAGAATGAGAGGAGAGGTACCTCCCAGTAGGAGACGCCGTCGCGATACCACTGGGTCTTCTTGCTAGGGTCACCCGCCTGTTCCCTCCACATGTCCTCGGGGGTTTTGAATTCACGGCCATCGGAATCTAAGCCGGCGGCGTCCATGCAGCTTGTTTTCCGGTAAGAGGGGAAAGAAAAAGAAGAATAGCACGAAGCAGTGAGTCCCAAAGTGCGAGTGCGAGTGCTCAATAGAGAAAAAGAAGGAACGCAACTACACGCATAGTCATAAGAGCCCAAATTCTTCTTCTGTCTCTCTATTCTTCAGCGTTAAAATTTTAATAAAGACAAAAATTTTATTTCAAAGAAAAATATTATTACTCTGACTGGATTAGTAAAATGAAAATGTGAGTTGTTTTTTATAAAATGTTTTGAAGAACTTATTAAATTAAATTGAAAAAAAACCTATGAAAATGTTATAAACTATTTCCATAAACTTTTTCACATAAATTCAAATAAATTCTTTTGAAGTGCACTTATGATGAAGATAAAATAAATAAAGCGAAATGAGATGAAAAGTTGCAAAAGAATTTTTATATTGGTTCAATTTTCTAACCTCGTATCTTTTTTTTTATTTTTTTAATACACTGAATATTTTTTAAGAATAATGCACTGAATGTTGAACAAGCACTGCTATATATTCTTTCATGATCTAACATGCTTAGCAAATGTATTTAATCTAATATGATTTACAGTAAGACACATATTTTTTTAATTAAATTCACTTCATTAAATTTATTGTATATATTTTCTTATAATTTTAAATATTTAATTTCTAATTTTACATTTTACAAAATTAATTGAATGCTTTCTAAAACTAAGATGAAACTATGTATAGTTTTTTTTTTTTGGTGGAGTAAACTATGTATTGTTAATTATGCATTTTACGAAATCACTTTCAGGAGTGTCTAGAGATTCTTTCAAAATTTAGTCAATATCCACTAGACCACTAGTGCACATTCGGATTTTGGTCCTGGAAACATTGTTTTTTTTTTTTTTTTGGTAATGACATTTAATAACAAGTGTGATTGATCCTATTATGGATTGTTTGTTTTCGTTTGAAGAGCAAAGGATTAGAGAGGTAAATGAATATATGAAATATTAAGCAAAGATACCTTAAGAAAATGGATGCTATTAATTCGAGTGGTCACCTTACCTTAACACTTCATCCCAATTCCTCAATGCCTTTTGTTTTTCTGTACATAAATATCTATTTTGATAACTTTAATCTTGAATTGAAGAAGAAAATTTTTGAGCAATAATTCGAAAGATAGAGTGTGTATTAACAATGGTACATGACCAATCTTCGACATCCGAGAGAGAGAAAGTACTTGCACTGTGCATCAGCTTAGAAGTCATGCACACTACAAATCTTTAATTTACCAGTTTAGCTAACAGCTCGACTTAAAACTTCATACACAGACACAGTTATAATGCAGTGAATATAGTATAATCAAATTATCACCATAACATTTTGAAAGTCAGAACAGAGACAACACTAGTTCTAAGAATTAATAATTCTGAAGAAAATATCCACTGACACGATGACTTATCAGGTTTGAACATGCATGTGTCCCTTAAATTTCTCCCCGTGAGATATTCTATGATTTGCAGACACGAGGCTAGCCTTGTAGCCTCTTGCTATAGTGTTAAATATCATGCCCAAGCTTGGCTTCTCACTGTTTGATTGGTCTATGCACATTAATCCTATAGACAATGCCTGTTTAACTTGATGAAAATTTGTTTCAGTTACTTCCATTCTCTCATCAATTTTTTGCTGCAAATCTGCAGGATTAAGGGTTCTTAAGTACCTAATAAATCCAGCATCACCTCCATCAAACTGCTCCTGCACCTCTCATCTCTAGCAAGAACACTCCAAACCTACATATCTCTACAATATAAAAGAAAATACCAATTAACAAACATGCCATAAACCAAGAAAAAGGAAAAGAGACATCACAAGGAAAGAAATATTGTTTGTGTGCTAATTGTCTTTTGTTCTTACTTCTTCGGTTGCTGTTTTGATCTCCAACTTTGAACCTCGAAATTAATGGTTCCATTTTGTCAGACAATAAAATACTACTTGTGTTGAGTTCATAGTCAACTTCAGGCCATTCATCCTGCAGATAACGCATGCATTCCACAACTCTCATTAACACTTTCACTCTATGATTCCATGGTGGACCTGATGACCCGATAGCCACATTTCAACATTTTCTTCTCTTGTCCATTCTGTTATAATGGACCTGAATTTTCTGCTCCTACACCACCCCAGAACTCTAAAAAGGTTCTTGTGGTGTAACTTTGACAGAACATTAAATTCTTCGACAAATTTACGGTAACTATCCCTCGGTATATCATCCCAGTACATCTCAATTTTCACTTCAGTACCATCTCTCAAGATCCCTTTGTAGATGTGAACAACATCACTCTTTCCTACCAAATACTTATTTGAAAAACCATCAATTGCTGCCTTTAGAATTGCCGGTGTAAACCTCCTACTTCTTTGAAGTTTACTTGGTAGAAAATCAGGCCTTTGGACACCAAGTAAATTACCATCAAAATGACAAGGATGGGAAAGCCAACCAATAGAAAAACAGCCTTAACTGTAAACCTTTTTTGATCCAAAAGAGCACCAGAATGAAGAAAACTAGAAGAGTTAAACCTTTTGGAGAATTGGGAATCAGAGAGTTTACTCTCTGAAAAGCAATTATAGGAGCGGTTGAGAAAAGTGAGGTTGATAAGGGGAGAGAAACTTTGAATTGGAATGTCACCAGAAAATGCATTGATACTTAAATCAAGAGACTGAATTTGGGTGCAATGGAGAACATCAATTGGAAAATCACCCTTCATAGAATTGTTGGACAAGTCAATGGAAATAATGCTTAAGGGAAAGTACTTCCAAAAGAAATCAAAGGACAAATAAAGAGGTGCAATGTTTGGTCGGTTTCTAAGATCAACTTTGGGGAATGACTCCACACAATTAGGGTTCTTTGGTTCATTGCAGAGATAGCTTGCAACAATAGTGAATCCTAATATTTTTTCAAGGTCCATCATGGGATTGGAACTGCAGTACCTAAGAGAGGGGTTCTTGAGACACTTGGAGAAAATTGTAGTGTTAAAATCTGGTGGTTGGTGTAAGTTTTTGAGGTCTTCTAGCACTGTTCCACATAGTGTTATGAGACATAACGATAAAATTATAGGAAGAAACAAGTACCAAGTTGAAGAAATAGCCATGATCATGAATGAGTTATGTTAGAGGACATTTGATTTCGACATAACAAGCACTCAAAATTTGGATTTGCAGTTGGAAAAGGAAACTAATTTAAACGTGTAGTGCTGCCTGTTTAATTTGCGTAAATTTAACTGTCCCCCTTGTCATTTTAGAAATCAACTGAAGGGGAATGAAAAATAAAATAAATCTTTTTTTTGTGTAAAAAAGGAGAGTAAATTGGCAAATAGAGATTTGTGCGTTTAATGTCTTACTGTCTTTCTATATAAAACTAAAATCTACTTTTTATATTAAAAAATTACTCATCTGATAATTATGATTATAAATATTTTGACTTTTATTCTTACACTCTTGTGAATCTCTTTTGTTCCTGTTATTACAAAATAACAAGAAATAAAACAAAAAATTTATATAACAAAAAATCTGAAAATGTTTGTATAAAAACTAAAAAAAAAGTGTAAAGATAAAAATTGTATAACTAAAAGGATAAATGAGTAAATTTAGTTATATTTTATAGAGGATTAAATATATTTTTGGTTAATATGAAATCAGAATTTTGATTTTGGCTTTTTTTTATAAAAAAAATGATTTTCATACTTTCTTTTTTTGACAAAAGGATTTTCATTTAAAAAAAATCTGAAATTATTGATTTTGATCCTCACTATTATATGATTTTTTTAATTAAATCGAAATGTTGCTTGATTAATATTAATAAGGGTTAAAGGTCAAGTAGTTAAAATGAAATTTAATTTTAAATTAAGAACAATATCAAAAAATAAAACCTAAGTCATTTCAGATTTCTATAATTTTTTTTACCAATAAGTTAAATAATTAATGGTACAACATTTTCATTAAAAAAAAAACTAAAAATAAAGTAGAGGGTTTATAACTCAACTGAAGTAAGTCCCTGTCCTAAGTTCAGACCATTTCAAAATTCAAATTTGAAAAGAGCGATAGAGAAATAGAGAAATGGCATTAGTGTCCGGAAACATGAAGGGTTTTTACCGACAGAAAAAAACCATCGCCACCAAAAAATCTCCGATTCTCTCCCCGGCCATCATCTCCCTCGGCGGAAAACCCGACCTAGAAGGTTAATCTAATCGCTAGGGTTTTCTCTCTTTCCAATTTCATTTCTCGGATTCCTTTTTGCGACTAAAATGGTGAAATTTCATTTCTTATGCAGATGAGCACAAGGAGAGCGAGGTGGTGCTGCGGCAATTCGACCTGAACATGGCGTACGGGCCTTGCCTCGGGATGACGAGGCTCGCACGGTGGGAGCGCGCACAGAGGCTCGACTTGAACCCTCCGCAGGAAATCGAGAGGCTTTTGAAGAGTGGGAAGGTTCCGACCGAGTCCTTGTGGGATGGTCGCATTTAGGATCCCTTTTGTTTTGTATGAAAAAGAAAAAAAGAAAATTAAATCCTTATCGCTTATTGTGTAGTTTTTGGGTTTTGCTTAGGAAAATCATCTTCTGGCTGAGTTCCTTGTTATTATGTGACTCTAAACCAAGCATTATGGATGCTGGTTTTAGAAAGAAAAAAAAATGTTGTTTTCTTGCTTCCGGTTGTTAGCTGTTGTTATAAATCATGATTTGCTCTGTTAACTCACTGGCGTCCATGCTGTGATGTGTGTGAATGTGAGTTATTCATAAACTATGAATTAATGCCTTCTTTCTGCATTGTGATATTTTGCTTTGTTAGAGTTAATGTTGTCTTAGTTGAAAGTTAGATTTGATGTTATGAGTTACAAAAAATGGTTCATAGATAAGGATAACCGTGTGCTCATAGACGCCCAGGGATAGAAAGAGATAGAAGAGAGAAGTGTAAATGTGAATATGTGATAGATGATGTATGATGTAATAAGAAAAAGAGATATAGAAACGTGAAGAGTGTCAATTAAGTGTTTACAAAGGTGTTTATATGTTGAGGATCTGGGTTGATGTAATTGGGATGATATAAACTGGTGTTGCTTGCTGGTTAAATATATTAACGACCTCTTATTGAAATAGGAATTTCTAGAGAATGGTGTGCCCTCTATGCTTGCTTGTATCCAACATGAACACATTGTCTAACATGTATGCATGTGTTTTTCTCCATCATTTTGAAGATTCTTTCATCTGATGTTCCAATGTTTTAGTAAGTGTGATACCTCTATTAGTATTTGATTCTGCTTTATTTATTTTTGCATAAACAATCCCTCAAAGAGCTTGGTTATTTTGTTTTATTACTTTCAATTTGTTCTGATGGCTGTGGCAGATTGCATATCCTTTGAAGGAGGTGGGGTGGGGAAGTATGATTTCAGTTGTGTGAGGAATTAGGTGAAATGAATCACGGTCCAGGGAGCTATATTAGACTGTGTTTAGAACGTGCCGTGGGGTAATAACTGCTGGCATTTCTTAATAGGAGCAAGAAAGAAAGAAATGACTAGGGGAAGATGAATTGCAACTTGCTACTAGGGGCCTGAATTGGATTTGTATGCCCAGTATCTTGTATATACAAAAATGAGGCGATAGGCAACCATCCAATAAATGAGTTTCTGTAATAAAAAAGTGCAAATGTTGTGCAATACATGGATCAGAAGCATAAAAGTCCTGGCAGTATTTTTTATTTTTTTTGGTGATCTCACAGAGGAAGTATCAGTGCAGGTGTTTTGCCTTTGGTAATAAAGAATCCTTGCCTAACATGATTTGAAGTTTTTTTTTTTTTGCTACAAACTTGCATATTAACTATCCCATAAATGATTCGAAAGTCACAATCTACTAGAAGAATAAAACAGATGAAAATAGCACTGCTCCTTTCACCATGTGGTATATGCTGCACATATACTTGAGTGGTTCGCTTTTATTTCTAAAGATGCCATGGCATCCCCTCAACCTTATTTTACCATCGGAGTCACCCATTTTAGGTGCTTTTTTTTTTCGCCCCTCATTTTTCCAATTCCACTCCACTTTTTTTTTTTTTCCCTTTCTTTCCATCTCCATTTTCAGGAACTGCAATGTGCCGATAATTTCTATTTTCGCCGACGCAGCTTAAAGTGGTTGCATTCTCGATCTCTTTGTTTCATCCATCGTAAAAGGGTCATTTAGGTTAATTTTATTAATTTATGATTTTTTTAGGAATTAATATTTAAATAACATGCATTAAGATACATCATTCGTTGTGACTATTGAATATTGATTCGAAAATTGAAAACAGCTAGGGTGGGTTTGATTGTGTTTTTATTTTTGAGTTTTTAAAAATTATTTGTATAACAATTTTTTAAAGAGTAACAAATGGGGAAAGATGTAAAAGAAATGAAAATAAAAAACTAAAATTAGAAAATTAAAATGATTCAGAGATGTTTTGATATTTTGTTGTTTCAAAATTATATATATCAGTTTTGAAAAAAATTTTAAAAAATTATTATTATTAAACAAGTTTTTTTATATTTTAAAAATAGAAAACAAGTTTCAAAAACAGAAAACAAATAGTCCTAAGACTTTGCCTTCTCTAATAGTTCATGCATTTCACTTGTATGAATGAAATAAGAAAAATGTTAGTAAGATATTCTTTTTAATATACTTTAAAGTAAATTTTGTGAGTTTTACTAAAAATCCTGAATCAACTCTCATTTTAGCTAGTGGCTTGCATGAAACATTAGCATTCTCGCCAATTAGGAGAAATGGAGAATAAGAAAAATTTTAACAACACACTTTGTCTACTTTCTATATAAGCAAATTTCAAGCTAAGAAAATTACATAATTAATCTTTTTTTATACCACGTGTCTAAAAATTGGATTTTTGGTCATTTTGTAAATACGGTACTGACCCTCTCATTCTTTACGTTCTTTTACGCATGGCATATAAATATTGTTCACGTTCCTTTCACAATAAGTGCATGTACTACTACTTGGAAAAAAATAAGAATGAACCAGAAAGATATATAACAGAAGGAACTGCTTGCATGTTTGTCACCATATCATCAACTGCAACTTAGGGTTTTAGGTTTATGCAAATATTATAACTGATACAGACGACTTTTAAAAAATGCTTAGCTTTTGGGATAATGAATGAGTGAGCTAATGAATAAAGATATATGCATTAATGCATATACAAATGTTATGATTGATGTAAATGACCTTCTCAAGTGAGCATGACATATAAAGATTGCTCATATTTGCTGCATAGTGAATAAATGTGCTAATGCACTGGCAAAAATAGGAATGAACAATAAAGATATGTGAAGGTGTAGAATGAATCACCCAAATATTCAACCCCTTTTCAACATGTTAGTTTAATGTAGTTTGCTTATCTTTTGGATTAGACTTGAGATCTGATCTGCCCACCGTGTTATCTTGGCCCAATCTCAGGTTAACCTAAAATCAAATGTGAAGTATTGACTGAAGTCAACGTTATGACCAAGGTATAAGATTGCTACCGTACATTGTCTTTTAGAGGTCTTAGGCCCATGGTAGAGAATTCCACTCATTTTAGACCCCTTGCAAATACAAAAAACATTAACAATGTCAAGTATGCATCAAAGTGCCTTTGTAGGTACTCAATCTTTTTTCCACTACATCTCAACATCAGAAGGAAAAAATACTGTTATATAACCTGGAGCTTGATTAGTAACATCTAAACCTCAGTCAAAGTTAATCAAGACCCAATTTAAGTTAACTCGAACACTAACTTGGGTTTCCCCAAATCTATGGAATAGAAAATCTAGCATAGGTCTTCTTATTCACATACTCGTTTTGTGTTTTAATTTGTAAGTAATTGAGTATGATTTAATTATATTCTTTTTTGAATAAAGGGTTTGTCTAATTCATCTCAAGTAAAAATGGGCTAAATAACCTCATCTTAAATAAACAATAAATTTTAGATAATTTTCTTATTTTAAAATTTCAGACTATTATTTTTAATTTTTCTTTCATATCATTTATGTGTAAAATCTAAACTTTATAATTGTTAATTAAAATTATACTAAAATACATAAATACATATGTAATAAAATTATGCAATATTAAAATCTTAATAATTATTTTTTAATCATTATATTCTTATTCACCTTAGGAAAAATATATATGGCTGTAATTTTATTTTTTATAATTTTTATCTATAACTTTTAATTAAAATTTATACTCTTTATCTATAAATTTTAATGAAAAGTTATACTCTTTATCTATAATTAAATTTTAATTAAAAATTATCATGAAAGTGTTGGAAAAATATTTAAAGCATTATACTTAGAAGTTGTAAAATAAATGAAAACTATTTACCTAAAGTTTGTGGTTTTAAAATAACTATTTACCTAAAGTGAATTAAAAAAATTATTATTAAGATTTTAATATTTGATAATTTTATTAAAATTTTAACTATTAAATTTTAATTAACAAATATAAAATTTTAATTTTACACATAAATTTATAATTATATTTTTAAGAAGAGAAATTCATTGACACTCACGAAAGATTTACATAAATTCTTGTAAAATATCGAGACACATTTTTTAAAGCATATATTTAATGAATGAAAGTCTTGTAAATCTTACTAACGTGGATCTCATTAGTAGATCTTAATGAATGAAATTCTTGTCAATCTTAATAATGTAGATATCTTTATAACTATTAATTATTTTCATCATTTATATATCTTAAATTTATTCGCAAATAAATGTTTTTTAACTTTTAAATAGACAAAAACTTATATAATCTTCAAACAGCAAAATAAATATTTAACAATAATCATATTATTATAAACCCCTGTATTAGTAACAATAATTTAAGAAGAACGATGTCATTCGAGTAGGCATATAAAAAAATGTTATTCGAGTAGTATGTTTCAAATGAACACCCTAACTTAGTTTTTATTTTAGCAATAAAAAAAATCATTAGTATGTTTTAAAGGCATAATTAAAATTCCACAAAAAAAATCCATAATTAAAAGAAATTAATGAATGTTTTAATAATTATGATTATTTAGCATTATTTTCTATAATAAATTATCCTAAATTAATACATGTCCTTATAAAATAATACATAAATAGTAAAATTTATTCCTAAAATATGAGGCGGAGAAATTGATTCTTGAAAATACAAAATTTAAATTTAGTATTTAAATGTATAAAAAATACAATAAATTAATCTTACAAGTAATTTAATAAAAAATTAGTTTCTAAACTTTACAATTTAATATCAATTAGTTTTCAAAATATAATTTATCATCAAATTGATCCTATAAAATAGTTTCACAAATTTAATAATAAAAATAATTTGTTATATTTTCATATTCAAGAATTAAATTTATATTTTACATTTAGATATTAATTTGTGATCGCAATGTCCCTTTTTAAGAAGGAATTTTATTATTTATCTTAAAAAAATTGACCGATCTTTATCGAACGGTTCTGATTCACTGATGATGGAAATTGATTCTCCTACCCATGTACCATTTGATGAAAATCAGGAAAAAAAAAAAAGATCATACCTTAAATGCATATCTTGTATGTTGACAAAAAAAATACCTGAAATGCATATTGACTAAAAATATTGGCCGTTGGATCTTCATCAATAGGATCCGATTGGTTGACGCACGTTGAATTAATAAATTCGCGACCTCAGGGAATCCGGGCACGTGACGACAACCATTTCTGCCTTACAAAAGGTGTCGAGAATTCAGAGGAAGAAGTATAATCATTGAGAGCGATGGTGAAAATCTCACTTGGTGGATACGATGATGGGGAAGGACCCAGCAACCGAACCCATAAGCGACGCAGGGAAGATGATGATGACGACGACGAAGAAGAGCAACAACAACAACGAAGCTTTGAGATGGTGGACCCTTCAATAGGAACTCAAGAGAACGAAGATCATGCTGCTCCATCCAATGATGGATCGAATTCTAACGGAAATGGGGCTGGAACCAGTACCCGGGATAGGTCCGTTCCTATCTTCGTTTCCGACCCTGATGTCCTTGATTGCTGCATTTGCTATGAACCCTTGACTTCCCCTGTGTTCCAGGTTAATTTCCCTCCATGCCCTTGTTTTTCTTTTTTCTGATCTGGGTGTTTTGTTTCTAAAGTTTGCATTTTGATTGGTTTTTCTTATGGAGATTGTTTGTGATGTTGATATTTTTTTTTCCCCTTCTGTTTGTTTGTTAAACTGATTCTAGATGGAGTGAGTTGTGTGAAGGGGTTGTGGTTAGAGGCTTGAGAAATTCAGTTGGGATTCTCAGCGTTTTAGGGCTGTGCTTGAATTGTGTGTGATTTTGAAATTTAGAGGAAAAAAAAAGGGTTTTAAGCTCTTGATCTTGGACTAAAGGTACAGCCTTTGGGTAGTAATTTAGGTTGGTTATTCGTATGAGTGGAGATGTTGGTAAAGAATTTTTTTTTTTTTTTGAATATCTAAAGTTTAGGTAAGTTGGTCCTTGGTCCCTAGAGTCAGGGCATGCCATAAGGCTCACTAAAGGCTTACAAAGGTATTTAAGATCGTCCACCAACAAGGTCCTCAGATTGATAGTGGATTCCAATTCACATCCTTGTAGTTGGTGAAGAAGTTCAGTACTAAAAGGAATTGACAAAGTGAGGGTCCATTAACCTAATGTTATGTAATAAACTCATTAGAGTTTAGCCAAGGTTTTCCTAGCTCCATTTTGTTCCTTTTGTTGAGTTTTTCTTTTATTACCTATCTGTTTTGTTGGTTGTTCCATGTAATGAAAAACCTAATTTGATAACTTCTTTGTGATT
Source organism: Glycine max (assembly GCF_000004515.6). Lineage (NCBI taxonomy): Eukaryota > Viridiplantae > Streptophyta > Magnoliopsida > Fabales > Fabaceae > Glycine > Glycine max. The sequence goes on from NC_038244.2 coordinate 6,054,658, forward strand.
AAATGACAATTCAGTGTGAGAATGGACATATTGCTTGCTCTATTTGCTGTGTGAGACTCAGTAACAAGTGTCCCATGTGTTCAATGCCCATTGGGTATAACCGTTGCCGGGCTATTGAGAAGGTCTTGGAGTGTATTAAAATGTCATGCCCGAATGCAAATTATGGCTGCAAAGAGACACTTAGTTACAGCAAGAAAAACGAACATGAGAAGGAATGCATCTATCTGCCATGTTCATGCCCTTTTACTGGTTGTGATTTTATTGCCTCATCCAAGGAGTTATTCCTCCACTTTAGCCATAGACATGTAGGCTCTGGAACACAGTTTACATATGATAAATTTTTCACTGTCTTCTTAAGTATTAACCAGAGAACAGTTGTTCTTAAAGAGAAAAGTGATGGTAATCTGTTCGTTGTTCACAATAACCTCGAGCATCTGGGGAACATAGTCCGCATTAGCTGCATTGGTCCCAAGTCCACGACAGAGTTTCAGTATGAAGTCTTGGCTAGGCATCAAGGAAACGCTTTGATTCTACAATCTTTTACCAAGATTGTGCAAGGGCAATATACTGATGCTCCATCTAGTACGTTCCTTTTGATTCCGTCTTGTTTGTTTGGCTCTCCACATCTGAAACTGGATATTCGCATAAAGTCACACCATTAAACCTTGGATGAAGATTGATGGAGGCTGTGCTTTCGTTTATTGCTGTATGTACTGGTTATCAAATAGTTTATTCCATGCAGCTCAGTTGACTTTTGTCAAGAAGGTTGCAGTCATTAAGTAGGAAACTAAAGAACGTTTTTATGCATGCATATCCTACAAATATGAAGTATGCTTAAACTCTATTATTACATATGGATTTGTTCGTGTCTTAAAATACACAAAATGTGTTAAAATGCAACAGTTGTTGTTGGTAAAGTTTTTGTTCACAGTCACAGTGCGCAGAGCTTTTCATTGGATTATAGTGGGTATTGTGGTAACGAAATGTACTTTATACCTTCGGCATTCTACTGGAGAATTCTTTATTTAGAGGTATGTTTATAGTGAAGTATTTCCAAGGACCCGAGAAAATGCTTTGAATGGATCTTCTGCATTCACTACACCAAATGTAGTGAAAATCTAATCGGCTCTCAAATTGGAAAGCTGTGCTTATAAATTCTTTAAAGCAAGTTAAATATTTTAATGCCCCTGATCTTACGCAGTGCTCGAGTTTGGATCCGTGAAAGATTTGCACTCTCAGATAATCCTCGGACTTCAATTTTTTATGATAAACATACTGCGTATTGTTACTTCCATTAATTGTTTCATTGTGTGAAGCTTGCTTTGGGGAAAAAAAATTCCAATTCATAAGTCCCAACTGAGTGGCCCAGTGCTCGAGTTTTCCACTTATTGGCATCGTCCTTATTGAGTTCAACCCTTTTCTTTCATCAAATCCTGTCATTTCACAGTTGGTACCTTTGTTTCAACATGTGAAACAATCAATGGACACTCCAATAAATAACTATAGAGAAAAAGACAGAATACGATATGGCGTCATAGAACCTAGGAAGATAGATATAAAAGAAATAATAAATGTTAATAGCATATTTGGTATATAAAGATATCTATATTATATCAAAGATCCTATTCATCGGGTCCTGTGTTTTCTGATCCTCATCCATCTGTTTACCCATGTATCCCTTGTTTCTCGTCTATGACTTTGGTATATCCCTTTTCCTACCTTGTCTTCAGGTTTTGTTCATTTGCCAACATCCAGTAAAACCAATTTGAGCCTCATTCAGCTCAAGACTGAGTTGAGTTGGGTCCTGAAAGCTTAAATGAAGAAGGTCCTGACTCCTGCCTAATACAGAATTTTCATTTTAAAATTGAGAAATGGACAAATTCCTTCTTATGTTCTTCTGTAATCTTGCTGTCCAGCAAAAAGAAGCTGAAGAGTAAAGAAGGTTCAATTTTCCCCATCTATTGAGTCCAAAACCGTTTTCTTCCAACTTCTAACCGAAGAAACTTTCTTCAAGCTAACGTCAGACGAGAGGTGACATACTTTTGTTGCCATTTTGCCTATCATGACTTCTCTATGATACACTTTTTACACAAAAATATTTGTAAGTTGGTGTTGCTGATCAGTTCTTTTAACCAATATGTTTGAAATTTGTTTGCATATTGAGATACCCATCTTTTTTAGGTAAGGACGTAAAGTACTACAAATATTAAACAATATACAATATACCAATCTTTTTTAGTTAAGGACGTAATCTAAGAGAAACTAAAAATCTATTGTATAGATATAAAAGGAGACAAACAAAAGACATAATGAAACAAGATGGCTTGAATGCTTAACAAACATGTACGTGCATCCTAAACCCATCTAATAAAAATAGTGGAGATATAAGGTTGATGGTGTGCGATTAAGAATTTTTTAGTTAAGGACGTAATCTAAGAGGAACTATAAATCTATTGTATATATATAAAAGGAGACAAACAAAAGACATATAATGAACACAAGATATGGCTTGAATGCTTAACAAACATGTGCATCCTAAACACTTAATAAAAATAATGGAGATATAAGGTTGATGGAGTGATAAAGAAAAAAGAGAACTAAAAAAATAATAATTAATATTTGTTGATAAAAAATATCTAATAATAAAAGTAGTAGAAAAACACTGCTTTATTACGCTGATAAAAAATACACATAAACAACCACTGTTGCAATTACAAAGATAGGGTGAAGTCGGTTGGATATCAGAACCAAAAGCATCAAGGCAGAGACAATCCATCCCCATGGCATTGATGATGACTCCGATGACTCCACATCTGCATCATACAAACTTGTCACGCTTGGTGCTGCAGGAAGCACGAGGCGTGTTCCTTGGGCTATGAGGGTCAACACAAGAAGCAAAAACAAGAGGAACAAGTTCACGTTGGTTGTGGCTATTTGCATGGATGAGTAGTTGGTGTTTAATTGTGATGAAACCCATAGCAAGAACACCACGATGCCAACTATGGCGAGTAGTGGAAGAGGAGGTGCAGATAGCAAAGTGTTCCCAGCTGTCCACGCTTTCTTCCATTCTGGTTCCCTTGTCTCGTTCAAAGGTGTAGCCATTCCTCTATATATCAACTTTTTTCTTGTGAAAGTTGTTAAAAAAAGAACAAGATAAACTTGAGTTTTAGTCATGCAATTCTTTTAGTTACACTATAGTGTGATATATATATTGATACGTACGAAGCTGTAACAGTGACATTCTCCTCCTATTAAATGACCCTGAAGATATCAGATATACTCAAATTTGAATAATTGAATTGAAGCAAATCCAATCAGGTAACAAGTTGGGATCTTATCCATCTTGTCCCTCATTACAGATACAGGTATATTAAAGGGGAATATATAATACGTTTTTTTATATATAATTTTTAATTTAAACATAATTAAATAATTATATTTATAATTTTCTTTTTCAAAACTAAAGAATTCAAGTTTTATAATATATAGCGAGGAAAATAATAAAAATATATTTTATTTTTGAAGTATATATATGAATGGAAGGAAAACAATAATAAATATAATAATAATAATACGATAACTAATAAAGATGGATAAGCAACTTAAAAAAGTATATGAAATGAAAGAGAAGTTAAGTTTATAATAATAATAATAACGCATATTATTTTGATTTTTATCTATGATATATGTGGTTTATCATTGGCATAGATTCCTAGGCAGGGGAGGTGTTCATCACACTCTCATCAGATTAATGTTATCTCCAGCAGAAGATCTTTAACTTTGGATGTTTGTCCACCGAGATGGGGTTTGTCACGTGTTTGAAGGAGATTCAATAAGCGGAGTACATTCCTGATTGTTTAATGTATGCACATGCAGCTTAATATGAAGTACGTGTCTCATCCTGGTGCTGACACTTTGTTTGAGTGTGAAGTAAGAAGTTCCAGTTACCTATGATGAAACCAAAAAAAAATAACACAGAACGACTAATTTTTGCCTAACTTTGTTTGATATTTTTTTAGTTAATATTTGTTTTAACACAAGTGCGCTAAGCACTGTGCGAATCGATCCAGGATCCAAACAAGTCGGAAAATTTTTAAATTTTTCGTAAATGATCGAGATATAAGTAATGGGTAAACAAGAAAAATAACTTTGGGCACGACATTTGCATCTTGATAAACAGTTTATAAAATGGGACATGCATAGTAGTGAAAATTTTGAAATAAGTATCATGTGATTACTTAAAAGTAGTTATATATAAATACTATTCCATTATAGATACCCATCAACACCTATCTTTCTCTTTATATTATTTTTTATTACATCATAATATTTATTATACCTATATTCTTCTCTTGTATCCCTTTTTCTTTCTGTGTTAAATAACATGCGAGTATCCATTGATCATTTTACTAACTTAAAAGGCCTGAAATGGATAGCAAAATTCTTATGGAAATAGTAATACATAAACATCTTTTCATTTTAAACATATTACCCACAAATTCTATAATACTTATATATATTTTTTTCATTTTCTTTTACTCACTAGTTATTTAATAGTATTTGGGATGTCTATTCATCTTTTTCCCATAAGATAGAAGAAGCAAGAGATACAAGTTCCTGATTTGGATGAATATATTGCAGCGGTGGAAGGCAACTTCCAAGAATTCATCAATATCCACAATTTGGAGAGTCTGCTCACACCAAACAAAAGCACCATTCTTCATATACACTTGACATCTACAACAACTGAAAGTACTACCGAAGATGTTCAGAAGAAATACCTCAAACAACAGCTGTTTCGGAACAATTTGTGACTAAGATTCTTAAGGAGTGTGGATGTCTAGTTCTACTCCCTAACGCCAAGGGAGAAACACTCCTTCACATGGCTGCAAGGTATGGACACTCCAACATCGCAACATTATTGCTTGAACATGTGAAAAGGCTTTTTTTTAGTAGAGTGATGATGAAGAGGCCATGATAATGGTTTCACCTAATAGCAGAAATGACGAGCTCTTCTAAAGAATGAACATGTGAGAGTGGCGGTGAAACATAATTGTTTAGGATATAATTAAAGGCTTGCTCGAATTTTAGAGTGAAACAATTTCATTCTATTGATTTTCACATCAAGTAAAAATCACGCACATGTGATTCCTCAATTTTTTTTGTTAAGAATAATTTTATATATGATTTTAATCCTAATAATTTAATAAATTTTATTTTAGTTTTTTAATAAAATTTTGTGTGTTGAGTTTTAAATAAAACGTTTTTTTTATTTTTTTTCATTGTTATTTATTTTAATCATTTTAACATTTTTTTTTGGCTTTTGTTTCTAAAATATATAAATCAATTGTTATTAATTCTTATCAAATATTTTTCAAAAAACTAATACAAAATAAAAAATATTATAAAGACTAAAATGAAAAACAAATATATTAAAAGGAATAAAATAAAATAATAAAAATTAAAAATAAGATTTTGTTTATTAAAGACTCAAGTAAAAACAATTATTAAGAACATCAAATAAAATTTATTAATTTATCTGAGACCTAAAATATATTTTAAGCTTACAAATATCACGACCTACCACAAACCCTGATACACCATGCATAAAATCGTTGAAGATCGAATTATGCCTATCCTTCATGAGGTAGCAATATTATTAGCATTCCTTAAACTGTAACCGTATTAGATTTTTATTAGGCCCTTCAGTTAATTAACTACAAATTCACCTAATGCAGGGCCAAATTGTGTTATTAGAATTGGCTGCAGCCAAACGAAGCTTGCGACTAGATAAAAAAACAAAGATAAAGATGTTATCTTGACAATGGTTTGCGTACAAGAAAGGCATCAAACCGGGGTTGTTTTACTCCTCTTGGTGCATGAACCTATTGGGATGCTTTTAATTATAATCTTGGAAGGCTATAGCTGGGATTCATATATACTTGAGAAGGATTTTTATTTTATGATGTTTGTATAGTATCTTACTCAACAACCTTCTCCGAGTTTTGGTAACACTTTTTGGTGTATATATATATATATAATATCTATTTGCCTTTCAAAAAAAAAGAAAAGAATGGACAAGACGGGCTAGTGTTTCCGAAGGAAGCAAAGCAGACTCATGTATTAGTGGCCACACTGATCAAAACCGTAAGTTTTGCAGCAGGGATTACACTACCAGGAGGTACCATACAAGATGGCGAACACAAAGGTAGCCCTGTTTTGGGGCATATATAGAACCTCTTTCAAAGCATTCATGGTATCAAACACTATAGCAATGGTTCTGGCATCTACTTCAGCTTTCATAAATCTTTTCACGCCACTGACTAAAACTAAATGGAAGGATTATTATTTCTCTAAAGCAGCTCTCATATTCACTTTGACCGCATCAGTAACAATGATTCTCGCATTCGCTGCAGCCACGTATGTCGTGTTGGGATCTTCCTCAGTTGGTGTTGCAATTATCACTACTGATTTTTGCATACTGTGTAATGGAATTTTAGGGCACTAGTTTAAGTTTCATTATGAGCGCGGTATTAGTATTCGGGACATTAGGCCCGCGACTTCTTGTTAGGTGGTTTCTTAAATAGGTTTCATTTATACACAAAACTCATGTTTATCTTTTGAAACTTAAGTATTCAATCTCTCTAATCCAACATTTCTCTTTTCTTTATTTTCTCACATATTTTAAGTGGATCCAGCGATTATACATTACTTATTTATTTTAATTCGATAATGCATTTTTTTATATTATACAAGCTTAATACAATCGCAAATTCTAAATAGGAACAAATCTTAATAAGAACCTAGCGTTCAACTATCGAGAAACTATTTAGTGATTTATGACTCCTGTTACGTGGAGATTAATTTAGAACATGCATACGAGGGTTTAGAAGTACACTCTCTCTCCTATATAGTCTTTAAATTAATCAAATTAATTATATAAGTAATCTCTAAAATATTGATTGTCTTATCTATTAATGGACAATATTTTATCACTATCACATATATGATTTTTAACAATATTTTTATATAATACTTAATAAAATATTGTTAATCTTTTTTTATAATATTTAAAAAATATCATTAAATATGAATAAATATTATTAATATTTTTTCATGATATTTTATTAACAACGTTGTGTATAATCAATGTGGCTTGTCCTCAAAAGAATGGATTTTCCTCCAATTATTTTGTATAAAACACATGAACGGCTTATTTCTGCCCAACTTTGTTTTATATACCAAAAAGCTTTTCATGTAAAACAAGAGAACGGCTTATGCCTGCCGAATTTACTTTTATATTTTTCTTATTATTTAATAAATATTTGTTTTAATTAAAGTGCGCTATGCGCCCTTCGGATCGATCGAGGACCCAAACAACTTGAAAATTTTAAAATTTTCTGAAATAGTTGAGAAATAATATTTAAATGAATAACTTTGAAAGTGCATGGCACATGTTGATAAACAGTTTATAAAATGGGACATACATAGTGAGATTTTTGAAAGAAGTATATGTGGGTTAACTTTAGAAAGGCCTCAAATATATTCGTGTCATGGAGATACAACCAGCAGCAGATTTGGATGAAGAAGATATTTCAGCAGTTTCATCACGACTGCTATCATTATCATCACCATCATCATTCCTGTTACCGTACCAAACTGATGACAGTAATCAGAATTTCACGCGCATTGATCGTAAATTATACGTTGCTGCGATGAAAGGCGACTTCCAAGAACTCTCCAATGAACAGAATTTGGAGAGTCTGCTCACCCCAAACAAAAACACCGTCCTTCATATACACTTGACTTCTACAACAAGTCAAACAGTTTCAGAAGAATTTGTGACTAAGATTCTTAAGGAGTGTGGATGTCTAGTTCTACTCCCTAACGCCAAGAGAGAAACAGTCCTTCACATCGCTGCAAGGTATGGACACTCCAATATCGCTAAATTATTGCTTGAACATGTCAAAGCTTTTCCACCTTCAGATATTGAGAAAGGTATTGGAGCAGAAAAGAAGTTTATGAGGGCCACAAATAATGAGAAGGACACTGCATTGCATGAGGCTGTGCGCTATCATCACATTGAAGTAGTGAAGACCTTGTTAGAAATGGATCCTGATTACTCCTATGATGCAAATAATGCCGATGAGACTCCGCTTTATCTGGCATCACAACGACAAAATCAGCAAGTGGTGGCTGAGATATTAAACAAAATGAAATCACCGGCATATGGTGGCCCCAATAATAGAACAGCATTGCATGCTGCTGTGATTAACCAAGATATAGGTAGGTACCAAACCTGGCTATGTTCATCTGCTTTGTTATTCGTTCATTTTTTTTTTATGTTAGTTGTTGATAATAATTTCTCATATGAAGCCTATATATTTTTGTCATGATTTCTTCTCATTGTGAAGTATATATATACTAAAATGAGGTATTACACTTTTAAAATAATAAAAAAAATAGTAGTCTTTCACTGCTAGAAATTTTGTAAAGATTTTAACTATAAAAAAATGTATAAGTAAAGCAAAGTCATAGTCCGATTTACTTCATTTTGTGGGCTTTTTATACAATAATTTTAAAATCAAAATACCCAATTTTGATAAATAAATAAAAACAACGTAAGAAACATGCGGCATATAATTTAAATAAATTAAGAATGACAATTAAATAATTAAATATATGTGTAATAGGTGATATAATAATAATAAGATAGAAATATAGAAAATAAAAACATTTTTACAAAAACAGGTTAAAATAAAAAAAATATCTACGTACAAGGTATAGCTTGAAAATTATTTGCGGGACATGAATGATTTTGATTCATTCCATCTGTTGTGTTGTTGTAGTTACAATCGATCTAAAAAAGTCGAAAATAAAATGATAGATATTGGAAGGGAGTTTGTAATTAAAGAGGATTCATATATCATTTTTATAATGATTTCATCTGACAGTAATGGCAAGAGATCTTGTGAAGAATAAACATGTGAGAAAGGCTGTGAAACATGCGGACAAGGAAGGTTGGATTCCTCTTCATTATGCTGTGAAAACAGGGAATTTAGGTTTGACGAAGTTGCTGCTTGCACAAGATGGGAACACAGCATACATGCAAGATAATGAGGGCATGACAGCTCTTCACATCGCTGCTTATGATGGTGATTGGCTTATTATGAACATGATAATAGAATACTATCCAGATTGTTCTGAGATAGTGGATAAAAAAGGCTTGAATGTTCTTCATTATGCTGTCAATGGGGGGAGTGGAACTACAGTGGATATAATCATGGAGAACCTATCGCTAAGCAACCTTTACAGTGAGAAAGACTTTGATGGAAACACACCCATTCATCACCTCACCAATTCCAACCTTATGTGTGAGAGTTTTGTATTTCACCGCAGAGTTGACAAGCTGGCCGTCAACAAGGAAGCTCAAACAGCTCTTGATGTTGCCTATTGTAAGATTGAAGATTCAGATCAATCAGATTTTAGTAGCATATCGATAACAGAGGTAAAAGTTAGCACTTTTAATACTAGTGATTTAATTTTATTAATTTAGTAAGATTTGACTAAAAATTTATCTCATTTTTTAGTTATATATGTGATTTTTTTTCCACATTTTAGCACTCGACTATTATTATTTTATGAATTTTATCATTAATTTTTTTCTCATAAATTTTATCACCCATATTTTTAATTTTGGACATTTAAAAATAAAACAAAATCAATTTTTTGTTATCAATTTTTGTCTTTCGACGTTGTTTTATTATAAACATGATCATAAAATGCACAAAATTTAAAATATAATATTAAAATATACAAAAATTAAAAACTCAAAATAAAAAAAAGGTGATAAAATTTAGATTTGGCCGAATGTTAGAGTGAAGCAAGTTTCATTCTATTGATTTTCTCATGAAGTAATTAAAATTCACATATGATTCCTCACAATTTAATAATTTATATGAATATTATGACCTACCATAGACCCAAATATTAATGCACCATAAAGTCGTTGAAGAATAATATATATATATATATATATATATATATATATATATATATATATATATATATATATATATTAATTTCTAGAGTTAGCAATAGGAGCTAGACATCAGCCTTCCTTAAACTATAACCATATTAGACTTTTTAGGTCCTTCAATTGACTACAAATTTACCTAAATGCAGGACCAAATAAGGTTATTAAAATCGGCTAGATCAAAACAAAGTCAGCGACTAGATCAAAAATCAAAGAACGGGCAAGAAAAGACTCAAAGGGTAGTGTTAACTAAGGAAGCAAAGGAGACTCATCTTTTAGTGGCCACACTCATTGCAACCGTAAGTTTTGCAGCTGGGATTACTGTACCAGGAGGTACCATACAAGATGGTGAAAATAAAGGTAGCCCAGTTTTGGTGCAAAGTAGTTTTTTCAAAGCATTCATGGTATCAAACACCATATCAATGGTTCTGGCCGCTACTGCAGTTTCTATATATCTTTTCACGCCAGTGACTAGAAATAAAAGGAAGGAAAATGCTTTCTCTAAAACAGCCCTCGTATTCACTTTGATCGCCTTAGCAGCAATGATCATTGCATTCATTACAGGCACGTATGTCGTATTGGAATCATCCCGAGTAATTGCTGTTGCAATTTTCCTTATTGGGTTATCCTCTTTTATGTTAGCATACTATGTAGTGGCCTTTTGGCATGGGTATGGCAAGCCACTTCCGCCAACTTGTGGTATCTATCTTAAGTAGACAATTTTTTTTATAGCAGTCTGCAGAATTTGTTTTAGACCCTACTTAAAATAAATTGTACTCTTCAAAAACTAGATACAATTTATCTAGAGTTACAAGAGAGAGTTTTGTGTCTAATTAAATCAAACTAAATAAATTTATTTGATTAATAGGCTCTTTCTAATTTAAATTTAAATAATTGATTTTATTTTTGAATTTATTTATTTATTGAAATTAAACTATTCTAATTATCTGACCAATTATTTTTTATTAGTAATTTCTTTTAGACTTTAGAACTTAAATATTTCTTCTACTTTTATCACTTTAATTTATTTTCATTTTTAAAGATATTTTTTTATCAGTGAAGAAATTATGTAATATAAAGAAAGAGGACAAGTGAGAAAGTTGATTTCGAGGGTTCAGCAGCACCTCCCGAAGAAGAAGAGAAGAAAAAAATACTTGAAATTCAAGGACCAAGCTACTCCTAAAGCAAGGAGAAGGGAAAAGATTCTAATAATTTTCTCATGCATGTCTTGCAGAAGTGCTATTACAATCATATATATAATAGATATCGGGGAACAAGAGCCCGATAATTCAAGACGAAAAGATAAGCAAATCAGAGAATATCCTAACAGTACATAATCTATAATTTATCTTGCTCATATTCTCAATTTTACCTATGTTTCATTTCTTTTAATTTGGTCAAAATTGAACCCCTAGACTTAACATATTGATTTAAGATTTAAGGTAATACAATAATGATTTAATTAATTAAAATATAAGAAATAAAATAAAAAAACAAACAAAATTAAAAATTTAACCAAAATTATGAATTTTCTAAAATAAGGAAATTAAATATCTCTATTTGAAAATAGAGAACACAAATTATGAATTTAAAAAATAGAAAGAACAAATTATATTTAAACTCATTTAATATTATAATATTTAATTATTTAATCAGGATATTAAGTTTTACTACATATTAATTTTTTTACAAAATATAATATTAAATATTTCTAGTTAGTCAAATTTTCTTATAATATATTATATTATATTTATTAAATTATATAAAAAATTATTTAATAATATAATCAACAGTTTGATCTTAACAATAAACTCTTGACTGCTATAAATTTGACTTTTCACATTTCTCTTTGTCAAATTGCAACTCTCATGCACAACACACCATCAACAAAATGATGCGTCTAATCTCATATTTTGCCGCTATTGTAGTTGCTCTTTTATTTTCATTTATACCTTCTTCAGCAGATACTCAAGAAAACTTTGTTCAATGTCTTTACAATTATCCCCATGATAACACCACCACCTCAATCTCCAAGGTTGTTTACACTCAAACCAACTCCTCATACTCGTCTATACTAGATTTTTCCATTCAAAATCTTAGATTTTATAATGTAACCTCAAAACCCCTAGTGATTGTAACACCGCTGGAAGTTTCCCACGTACAAGCCACAATAATCTGTTCCCAACGCCACAACATGCAGATTCGAATCCGAAGTGGAGGCCACGATTACGAGGGTCTTTCATACGTATCCCAGGTTCCATTTGTCGTCCTTGACCTCATAAACCTTCGAGAAATCAAAGTGGACGTAGAAAACCGCACTGCATGGGTTCAAGCTGGTGCAACCATTGGTGAACTTTACTTCAGCATTAGCCAGAAAAGCAACACACTAGGGTTCCCAGCAGGTGTGTGCCCTACTGTGGGCACTGGTGGCAACATCGGTGGTGGTGGCTATGGATTCATGTTGCGCAAGTACGGTCTTGCTGCTGATAATGTAATTGATGCTGAAATAGTTGATGTGAACGGTAATCTTCTTGATAGAAAAGCCATGGGTGAGGATCTGTTTTGGGCCATTAGAGGAGGTGGCGGAGCAAGCTTTGGAGTCATTGTGGCTTGGAAGGTAAAACTAGTCCCAGTTCCATCAACTGTGACAGTGTTTAGGGTTCCAAGGACATTGGAACAGAATGCAACCGAGATAATTCATAAGTGGCAGCTAGTGGCAAATAAACTTGACGATAACCTGATGATTAGGATCCACCTGGCAAGGGTAACTTCAAGTAAAAATGGGAAGCCAACGGTAGAAGCCCAATTTGAGTCCACGTATCTTGGAGGTGTGGATCAGCTCATTCCCTTGATGCAAAAGAGATTCCCAGAGTTAGGTTTGGTAAAAGAAGATTGTACTGAGACGAGTTGGATAGGTTCAGTTCTCTTCATGGGTAATTTTACAATCAGCGGTCCCCCTGAAGTTTTGCTGAACAGAACGCAATTAGTTGGTGTGTTAAACTACAAAGCAAAATCCGATTATGTGAGAGATCCCATTCCTGATGTTGGGTTAGAAGTGTTATGGCCCTTGTTTTATGAAGATGAGGCTCAAGCTGCTTTTGTTCAATTCTCTCCTTATGGAGGTAGGATGTATGAGATTTCGGAATCTGAAATTCCATTCCCACATAGATCTGGAAACTTATTTCATATTCAGTATGGGGTGTATTGGAAAGGGGAAGGGAATGAGGAAGCACAAAAGCACATTAACTGGATTAGAAGAATGTACAGTTATATGGAACCTTATGTTTCAAAGTCTCCTAGAGCTGCATATTTTAATTACAGAGACCTTGACATTGGGGCAAATAACAACAATGGATACACAAGTTACGACCAAGCCAGCGTTTGGGGCCTTAAGTATTTCCTGAACAACTTTAAGAGATTGGCAACAGTGAAGACAAAAGTTGATCCTCTAAACTTCTTCAGAAACGAGCAGAGCATACCTTCTCTTATATCCAAGGGACGCAAATTATAGATTTCTTGATGCAGTAAATGTCACAATAAAATCATCTGATTTGCTATTTAATTTTTATGTGTGTAAAATGTAGCATTCATTCATAAAATAAGCTGCTTTATTTATGTGTATAAAATTCAGCATTTATCAATAATATTCCTGTTTCATATGTACTGAATTATTTTAAAACGTACACTTTCTATAGGTTCATTATATATAACGGAAGACCTTAAATATTAATCATACTTGAATGGTGATATATATATATATATATATACGCAAAACCTTATATTATTAATTTTAAAATATTCATTTTACATATATCAAAATCTAAAAATTGGCTACAAACTTGACGCTAAATGAGACTTTATACAGAGGTTTGAACCTTTAATCTTAGTGTGACACACAAAAATAGACTTTTTTTATCTGAAATAGTTTTGGTTTGGTCGTCACATAAATTGAAGTTATGACCAATAAAAAAAAAGGTTGATGCTAATGTTAGTATTGACGTGGCCGACAATATATTAAATAAAAAGACCGTGCTATAAGTAAATACGAATAATTAAAGTAAGTTTGACTAATATATAGTATCCCAATAATTTTTTAAAAATAATTTTCTTTATTTATTACTGTTATATTAAAATCCTAGATGTTTATAGATTAAAATTATAAAAAGCATAACACATGTCGAAGCTGATACAAAGTTAGTTACCAATCTGTTGAAAGCTGTGCATAGTTAGTGAATATATGGGATACTACGTGCATGAATAGAGGTAGAAAGAAATATTTCGAGTAAAAGGTTAGTTTAGCTCACGAGGGAGCCTGACCTCGAACCAAGGTAGTTATCTTCTTCCTCTCGCTCATAATAATTGGTTTGACCTGCTATCCATGGCTGCCATGCCAGCCCACAACACCCGCCAAACCATCTCTTTCCATGACATCCTCCCCACACAACCATCCACCATCAATCATTTCTGCCAAATCCATTCATTCGATTTAAAACACATCTTCTCCTTATGTATATCCAGCTCAATCCCTTGGAATTGATTTTGAGAGTACTTGGATCCACTTGCTAGCCTTGTGTGGTACCATGGCTCTGCAAACTCTGCAGAGCATGCCAATTCCGACTTTTCCTCCGTCTCCCCCTCACGTGTCTCCTCCTCAATTCACACCACCACACTCCAACGTTCCTCCTCCCCTTCCTATGCCGTCTGCGATTCCACAATCCCATGTTCCTCCTCCCCTTCTATGATGCCCACGATTCCATGCCCCACACCCAGACAACAAAGCCCCACACCCATCCCGACTCCGCTTCCGATGGCTGGAAAAGAAGATGGTCCTGTTATCGGAATTGATTCCGGCACTACCTACCTCCCTGTCAAAGTGTGGTAGCACCACCGTGTCGAACTCATCGCCACTGTTTCTTGTACCAGAACCACACCGTCTTACATTGCTTCTCACCATCTGTCCAACCATTTGTTGCCTCTACCGCTCCACCCCGCCCACCGCCATTACCGCGAGATCCCCTATGAGACATCATCCTGCTCGGTGACATCGTCGTGCACCGGATTCATCTGCGTTGGATTTGGGTTCTCTTTGCTACTGAGACTCAGCATTGCTCTGTTTGTCATGGAGGTCAACGCCTGCCGTCACATCCACTACCACCTCTGCCTACACGCCACTGTCATCGTACCTTTTCTCGCTGAACTTGGACATTCTGTCAGCGACCCACGAGATAACCACGTTGGGGCTTGCGCATGGAAGGCTTCCCCTCTTGCACCTTCCACCTTCCAAAGTCCCATTACATCATTCAATACTCACAATTCACAACCTTGTGACATGCTACTGGTCACTCACCGACTCACGTGCTGGTTTCCATTCTTCACATTTTTTTTTTCCTAAATCGACCCCTGCTTCAGTTTGTTTTTTTGTCCAACACCTTGGGGACAAAGTGTTTTTGATGGGTTAGGAAATGATAAGAAGAAGATGCATGCATGCACTGCCATACACAGCCATAAAACCAGTTAGTTAATTAGTTACAACTGTATTAGGATTATTAGTAGCTGTTACAAAGTTAGTTACCGAGCTGTTGAAAGTTGTTGTATAGTTAGTGAATATATGGGATACTACGTGCATGAATAAAGAGGTAGAAAGAAAGAAATATTTCGAGTAAAATAAAGCTTGACAGTCAACCACGCGTCTTCAGACGATCGAACCAAGATCTTCTTCCTCTCGCTCATAACAAAATAAATAAATATAATTGTCATATAAAATTACATATCATCATCTCTATAATACAATAGCTAATGTACAAAAGGAAAAGATGAAAAATAGTACAAAGTCTTTCTAGTTAGGCTTCATCGTCATCTAAGGACTGATGAAGTACCGCAAGTGTACGATTTTTTTGGATCAACCAAAAGTATTATATATGGTACCAGAGACACCATAATAATTACTAAGAGAACTCCAGTACTTAAAAAACATTTAGCCTCAATGAGAAGACTAAATGTATCCTAACTTTGGATCCCAGCTATATGTTCTTTACTTATTACATATACCATATGATGCATCCCACTATGTGTCACGCATTCATACTCGTTAAGCTATTCGTTGACCCCACGTAGCCATCTTCCATATACCTCACTGGTCCACTGATAATATGAAGCCTGGATTAGATGGGTCGTAAATATCGATATTAGGGTTGGACTTGACCCACGCACGAATGACTTGGCCTTGGCATTGAGCAAAGTTAGCGTTGGTTTGGTGACAAGTTTCATTTTCTAAGAAGAAAATATTTTTAAGCCTTTGCGTTAGATTTGTGTCAATGCAATTAACATTAGCAGCGTCGATGTTGAGATTGATGCTAAATTGAGATGCTAAAATCCACATTTCTTGTAGTGTAATAAATGATGATATTTGTGAATTAACTATTCTAATGAAATTTTTAATTAAAAATATTATATTTACGATATTTGTCAATTATCTATTATAATTTATATTTTAATTATTGGTATTTTTTAAATAAGAGATTGAGGAAGGGAGGGGAATCCTAATTAGGTTGGTGCCCCCTCAATACCCAACATCAATCACTCCTCAAATATCATTAAGAAAAGAATCAAAAAATAAAATGGAAAGACTAGACCAAACTCCATACAAAAGAAACTAACAAAACCTGTATGCAGGGAGAGGAATCATGTTCCTAAGAAAGCCATGCCTAACAAAAGAGAAGAGTGAATCCCATCAAGTATAGTTAACTCGGGACAAGGCACCAAAGTTCGTAAGCTATCCGCGCAAGAATTACTGTCTCTATAGATATATGAGAAAAAACCAAAATTATATCTTTTAAAAAAAAAAAAACATAAACAATTTAGCTAGGACCGGATTCAAACTCAGAAGAGAGGGGAATAATCACAAAAAAAAATAAAATTATCCAACATTTTTTTCTGAATAATACATGCAACAATTATATATCATTAATTTTATATAAAATACTTATAATTTGATATTCCAATAACGATTAAATTTGATCAATAGTCTATCAAAACACATAATGTTTTATAAAAAAATATATAATATCTTTCTTAAATGTCACAAAAATAATTAATAATTAATAATTTAACAATTTATTTTCAATGAATACTAAGTATTCAATAAAAAAAATTTATCTTCCATCTTATTAAGAAGTGTAGTCTTGTTAAAACATTAAATAAAAAATATGAAAAAATTTAAAATCTTTCTTTCATGTAGTGTACATGTGGCCTTTTTTTTAGATTTTGTCAATCTTACCAATGTCCTAACTCGTGATTACACCCATAATTATTGTGTGTTTTCATAATTTAGAAATTATAATAATCTTCAATTAATCCAATGATACTTATTTATGAGATTTAAAAATAAGAACTCCAATTGCATAAAAATAGAATTTAACAATTAGATATTAACAAAGAAAAAATTCATTATATAATAACTAAAATTAAATGAAATATAATATTTAAATTAAATTTCTTAAAAAAGATAAAAGTACAGTTAATTTTATAATTTATAAAGTTAGGAGATAAAAAACTAATCATATAATAACTAAATTTTGATCAAATATAATATTTAGATAAGATTTCTTTAAAAATTATTAATATTTATTTTATAATTTAAAAAATAAAGTTAAGAGATAAAATCTATTTATATTATAATTTAAATTAAAAAAGATAAATGATCACATTTATCCTGAGAGTGTGAAATACTAATAAATTGATCATTGAAAAATAAAAAATTTAAATTCAATTCCTAAATGTGACAATTAATCCTATAGATAATTTAATGATAAATTGGTATACAAATTTTACAACTTATTATCAAATTCATCATAGAAAATAATAATTTAATGATAAAATGGTCTCACAAATTTAATGACATAAATAATTTGGAGCACTTTTACATATTTAATGACTAAATTTACATTTTTATCTTTAAAAAACTAATTTGTCACCACTACATCATACTTTTAGAGACAAATTTAGTTATTTACTCGTAAAAAAATATAATCAAATTTCTTTACTTAATAAAAAATAAAATTTATATAAAATAAACAAATAATATTAATATATTATTTTTTAAAATTGAAAAAGTAAGGAGGATCCACCTTCTACGCAAACGCCAAGGAACAAGCTAGGAAGGGTTTCTCGAAGGCTTGAATAACTAGGTAGGAGTCACATTCAATCCATAAATTCTTCCACTTTTAGTTCATTTATTCATTATTAAATTATATATTTTATATTTACACATTTATTGATGAAATAATAATGTATTATTTTTTGTGATTGTTGTATAATTTTTTATATATGATTATATGGATTAAATATAGGTAATGTATTTTATTATTAAATATTAAATATCTATTAACTTTAAACTGAATATTAATTGTTTAAAATTACACAGGTTTAATTATAATATATCTATTTATTTTGATTGTCTCTAACGGTTTCATTAGTAACTAGAAACGTCATAAATATTGGTTTTTATAATAATTTTAAAATTATTTTTATCCATATTGAAAGTACCAAAAAATTTATAATAATAATTCATACATGATGCTTAATTAACTAAATTATATCCCTTTTATTAATGATTTTAAAAGTAAATATCACTGTAAAAATATTTAATTTTATCAACCGACTAAACTATTAACTATTTAAATTTTTATGTCAAAAATAAAATATTTATAATTTCTTAACCAAATATTAATTCATTTTTAAAATTAATTGTATTTAACCATTTTTTATTTGAATAGTTTTGTAACAGTTTTAAATTATAACCGCTAATATGTAATTAATTATATCATTGTAGGTTCTTATTATAATTTGCTAATGATATTTTTGGAATTAATTATTTTAATTAATTTATAAATAACTAATATTTTATTTATTTACTTATTTATAATATATTTTTTTTAAAATTTCATATAAGTCAACCATATTTAATTATTTCAATGTTTAAATATATTGATTTACTTTGTGCCAATTCCTTCGATGCCCTAGAACATCGTTTACCAATGAAAGTCAAATTTATTAAAAGATTTTAAATTTTGAATTCCTAATTTCTTCTTCTCTCTCCTTCCATTTATTGTATCATGCGATCCCACTTGCCCCTTTTTCCATTAAAGCTTTACGAAGGTGATTTAATGCTAGTAGTATCGATAAAGAGAAGCGATTAAAATTCTTAATTACTAGTTAAGATATTGGTAACCAATATCGTTAAAATATTAATTAATAAATTATATTTATTACATAAATAATATAAAATATAAAATTACATAAATAAAATAGAAAAATATCACAACTTTATTTAACTTGATTCGAGCTTGCACTCTTACATCCACAATTTCAACCTCAATTATTTTCATTTTTCTTACATTCATAATCTCCTCAACTTATAAACATCCTCTGAGCATGATCTTTTTGTTTCATCTAGGGTGATGACTTCTCTTCAAGTTAGGTAATAAAAACTGATTGATTGTGTTTAAATTATTTTTCAAATATTTGGCCGAAAAGGCTAACCATACTCCATTGATGAACCAAGTTGAACATGAGGCGTTCTTTTCCTATGATTGTTAATGTTTATTTTTCCTGCTAGATCATACAAAGTTATTTTTTGAAATATTTTCTCTATTGACATACAGGCATCCACCTAGAGCCACTAAAATAACTCTTACACTTGCTAGTTTAATTTTCCAAGCAATAATAGAGACTTCAGTGTACTGAATATATAACAAAATAAAAAATCCCACAAAGGTTTATTACTTTCTTGTTTTATTCATTTTCTTGAATCACGACTATGCTGTTTTTACTCGCACCACTTTCACTTTTGAAAGTGGTGATTACAGAATGGTGATGGCCATGGTCGAACACAAATGGAGATTCAAGTTGGGTCAGATGATTTGAGTGGTATAACCTATAAAATATATGATAATGGATTGACGACGACCAAGAGCGAAAAATACTTGACGCACAAAGATGGTTATCCACTTGAACACTTTTTCCTTCCTAATTGGCACAGTTGGTCAGGGTCGGTCAATGAGATTTTATGACTTATAATAAAATATTAAATAAAATTTTCTTATATTTAAATATTTAAAAATAAACACATAAATTTATTAAAAATATATTTTTTATTTCATTAAACAAATAACATAATTTAACGAATATGAAAACAAACATCATATTTTTTCTTAAATAACATTTTTATTTAATTTACTCTTATGTTATGAATTACTATTAAAAAATTTATCTTTAAGAAAAATTTTCATATACATAAGCATCAATTATAATTAGGCATGACTAAGGGACATGGCAGGGTGCAGATTTTACTCCCCTGACCCTGTCATTCTCGCAAAAAGTTACCAAACATATGATTTAAAAGATGTTATATTATAGTTTTTAACTCATTAGCATGTACCCTTCTACCGAATTTTATTTAGTTTGTGTAAACTCGTACGGATTTTCTCTCATTTTAAAATTTTAATTGATTAATTATATTTATTATTTAATTTATTTTTTACATTTGATTCCAAAAAGGAAATTCTCTAATTCTCTATCATTTTCATCTATATTAATAAAATATCATTTTATATTAAAATTTAAATATATTTTATTCTTTATTAATATACTAAGTTTAGTCTTATATTCTTTCTAATTTAATTTTTGTTTGTGTTTTTTTAATATGTTAATATATCATACAATTAAAAATCCATACAATATGAATTTATGATTATAACACATTAGGAAAATTAAGTAAAAGAGTGATATTTTTTAATAAGTGTCACATTTTAATTTGGATAAAAAAAAGATATAAAATAAAAAAATAACTAATTTATTTATAAAAATAATATAGAATAATTTTAAAAAGATATATTACAAAACTATATTTTTTTTAAAAATGGCCCCTTTCAATTGTGAACTCAATGCGGTCGCACCTCCACATGACCCCCTAATAGAGAAAACTTGCTAGCTTTCTCTAAACTGACAGTCATACTTCCTTTTGAGAAATGTTTCAATATGAATTTTTCTTTAATTAGAAGCCTCGGAGGCTTAAATTGGGAAGGAAAAAATTGTAGTTATTCACTCCAACACTTTTCACTTTCCAATTGGCACGATTCAAAAAAAAATTGCAAAAAAAATCATACCAATATTCAAGTTATAACAAGATAGAAAAAAAAAATTCAAGCATCAAAATATCATCAATAATAAACTGTGCTAGTTGCAGTAATGCGACGGCGGAGGTGGCAACTCTTAAACTCACAATTTTACAAATATAAGTAGACACTACCATGCACAATAAAAACATTTTATATCAATTAAATTAGACTTTTTAATATTTATCCTAACACACTATTTAATCATGTTTCTAGCGTGTTTTTTTCTTTTCAAAGTTAAAATTTTGAATTATTAGTGTAAAGAGTATTTTGTCAAGCGTTTAAGAATTTTTAATAACATTTTTATATTACTTAATTAAACTTTTATGTGATTATCCAGTTTATGAAAGTTTTATAAATTTATATAGACTTCGAGTTTTTTTTTGTTGTAGGTTAAAAATTATGATTGTTTTCTAACTCACTAAGTTAAAAATTAATGTCGCTCATAATACATAACTGTTGTTGAATCAAAATATTTTTATACAATAAAAATTAAATACAGATTCTTCTACTAAATTGATTATTTTTACTTATATAAACGTAAAGAGATTTTAAATTATTACCTAGCATGCGATTTTATACCACTACACTAATCTTTTGGATTATAAATTCTTGAGTTTAACAATCTTAGTTAAATATTATTTTTTTGATAAAAAATTAAAAATTAAATTTGAAAGTTTGCCTACGCATTTCATCAATGTCAAAGATGACGCTATGGTGCCGACGCTAATTCAGCCATTTCTTGTACTGTTAGGTGTTGTATAAGTGGTAAAAATATGGCCCTAGGAAGCCTAATCAAAAGTTATGATGATTAAGTTAAAATTTGGCCTCTGAAAGTGTGTCCAAATGTAGCACCCCAGAGAATACAAAGAGAATAGGAAAAATATATTTGAAAATTTTACGGAGTATAGACACCTTGAGAGATAGTAAAAAAGAAAGAGAAGTAAGTAATATATATGATTTATAATATGCTATGACAAAAAAAAAAAAGAGGAAAATAAAAGATGCATAATGGGGTATTAATGTTAGGATAAGGTTGCATAGACATCCTATATATGCTAAGTTGACATTTTGAAAGACAAGAAAAAAAATGTAGAATAGATAATACGATTTGATAGAAAAAAGATTAAAAAAACAAAAATTATTAAATAAGTATATATTATATATAGGTTTCCATATATAATTACTTTAATATTATTGAAATCTTCAAATATCCTGTCCAAGAGAATGTAATACGATCTCAAAATGATAACCTCCTCCTTTACAGCATAGGAGTACTCCAGTCCACCCCAATACATGATAAATAATATATATAACACGCATGATATATATATATATATATATATATATATATATATATATATATATATATATATATAGAGAGAGAGAGAGAGAGAGAGAGAGAGAGAGAGAGAGAGAGAGTGAGAGAGAGAGAGAGAGAGATTAATCTTTATTTTAAGACGCATAATTATGATGACAAATTATTCAAGCGCTAGCATGACAATGATGACTAAAATTTCAACCATATTGGCACACCCAATAATCTACCATCATCTGCAACACACCAATATTTCATTAATTAAAAAAGGAGGGAAACAAAATATGGGGATACATATACCAAATCCATATACAATAATTTTAATCTATGCATAGAAGAACCAAACTATTTCAGTAGAAGTCATTTCTAATAAAAGAAGGAATTAAGTCCCACACCACAAAAAAATGATGTATGATTTAACTATACCAAATGAACTTCGTTTACCAGGAGTCAAGATTCTACTGTACAGCTGCGTGCCTGTGCATGAAAATGATGAAATGCGAGTTTGGTCATACTTGTGTTACGTTGAAGTTTCTCTATTTATTAAATTTGTAGAATAATCTCTCTAGTTCGGCACAATAAGGTACGCATTGATAAATGTAGTGTCTAATGCAAGCTCAAAACCCCTTGTCATTGTGACACCACTAGTTGTTTCCCACGTTCAAGCCACCATAATCTGTTCCCAACGCCATGGCATGCAGATCCGAACCAGAAGCGGAGGCCACGATTACGAGGGTCTCTCCTACGTTGCCAAGGTTCCATTTGTGGTCATTAACCTCATAAACCTTCGAGAAATCAAAGTGGACGTGAAAAACAACACTGCATGGGTTCAAGCTGGAGCAACTATTGGTGAACTTTACTACAAGATTAGCGAGAAAAGCAAAACACTAGGGTTCCCAGCAGGTGTGTGGCCCACTATGGGCACTGGTGGCCACTTCAGTGGCGGTGGCTATGGATTCTTGATGCGTAAGTTCGGTCTCGCTGCTGATAATGTATTCGATGCTCACATAATTAACCCGAAGGGTAATCTCCTTGATAGAGAAGCCATGGGTGAGGATCTGTTTTGGGTCATTAGAGGAGGTGGAGGACCAGGTTTTGGAATCATCGTGGCTTGGAAGATAAAACTAGTTCCAGTTCCATCTACTGTGACAGTGTTCAATGTTTGAAGGACATTGGAGCAGAATGCAACAGATATTATTCATAAGTGGCAGCTTGTGGCAAATAAACTTGACAATGGCCTAATGATTAGGGTCAACGAGGTAAGGGTAAATTCGTGATGTTTTATTCCAAAACTCGTGATGTAGATTGCTAACTTACTCTAAGATGGAAGTATCATTACCCTTATTTTATCTCTCTTCTCTTGATTTTTTTTCCTCTATGTCTCTGTCTCTTTATCCCATTCATACACCCCATCTCCATATACTCTGAAAAATGAGATGTATGTTTATCTTTTTCCTTTTATTTTATTCTCCATGTGTTGTGTCATAGTGTGTATCAAATACATGCACCTCATTAAGTAGTATTTATGGTAACTACGCAGTTTTTTTTTAAAAAAATTTAAATCAGAAAAAACATATTATTAAACTGGTACCAGAAGTACCCAGGAATACAAATAAAAGTTGGGGATCTCGTAGACTAAGCACGCAGGTAGCATATATACCAAAAGTTGGATAATTCGAGGGGAGTAATTATTGAGCCATGAGCAACCACACTCATCTTGTTTGTGTCGATCACCAAATCGAATCATCGGTTCTAATACTAGTTGTTGGGTAATTCAAGTAAAGATCGGATAGATTTATACTAATAAGTCATGAACAATCATATAAAAAAAATTAATACCACACTTTAACCCAAAACTTTAAGACTTAGATTTATGGATTTTCGTTTCACTTATATAATACTTAATTTTTTTACTTTTTTTTCTTTACTTTTAAACTTCACCTGACATTTGTATTTCAAAATGCATCATGTATATATGTTGATCCAGCTCGATCCCAACGTTAACATTGTCTTACTGGAAAATTCATGTACAAGAATGAAAAGAGCTTACCTATGCCAGTCATTCATTTGAGAACAGGAAGATAGACTTTCATTGGATGTATGTGGGAGCACTAGGAGGGAATGGAAAGTGAAGTAATAATGTAACCGGACGTAACCAAGGAATTCCAAGATACTAATAAAGAAACTATTAGAATTTGGAAATGTAAGTCTAGAAACTTGTTTTTCCACAAAGTTTGGTCTATAGCGGCTGAGTTTGTCCTATCAATTAATTCCTATTAGATGGTATAATAAGATAAATTAAATAAAAGAGAAACGAAAAAAAATGCTTTCATTCATAAAATTTTAACTTTTTTTTTTATTTTTGGTTATTTATAGTTCAATTGATTGTGACTTTAGATGAAATTTTTCCTTTAACATTAAATGTGAGGAACTGAGGATTATTACTTACACTTAATTTAGAGTTAGTGTGACAGTTATGTGTGGACTGAGATATAGGTTAAATTAAGAAAAAAAGTTTTTTTTTTTTATAAAATTTATCTTTTACATTCCTTGTTTTTCCTACAAATTATTCTAATTAGTATTAAATAGAGAAGATGTTAGATATTTTTATATTTTGAAGATTGCCGTGGAGCTGGTTTAATTTTGAAAAAAAAAAAAAAACACCATTTGGTGTGCTGGTTTATATATGGCTAGAAATTTTCTATCCATCTAATGGATAATGCATGTTAACCGGGGTTGTCTAGAAGTTGGTGACGTTTTAGGTAAAGTTTACGCTTGAATTCTATGTTATTATAATTAATCAATTTTATTCTTCTAATATTTCGAGCTACAAATTTTTAAAAAGTTTAATAATCAAACAATTTCAATATTTTACCCTATGGTAGTTCATTCATTATTATCTTAATTGCAACAGTTAATCTCAAATTGAATAAAAAATGGAGTATTGTGTTCAAATGAGTATATTTAGAGGTGATAAATGAGCCTAAATCGAATAACTCATAAATAAAGTCAAGTTGATCTCTGAAATTTTTTGTCTAAAAAGAATCTTAATCAATTTTGTTCAGCCTAGCTTACGGATTAGGCTGAGTATAATAAATTATAGATAAAAAAAAATATCAAGCCTATTTGGCCTGATAATTTATTTTATTTTATTCCTTGTAGAATCCACATAAATTTAAGAAAAAAATAAAATGAATTCATTTGGTCCAACCAATAAATTTGTAACTTATAAGAAAGTCAGACTAGTCGGCTTCGTTGGCGAGACTGGGCCTAACAGGTCATTGTTTCACTTCTTATAACATCAGCAACGAGGGATCTTGGCACTGTTCGTAGGAAGGGCAATCTCACTTTTGTCTTTGTCTGTTGTAGTGTGTAAGCAGATCGACAACGTGAACGAACTGTTTTTGAAAACGAACCTCCTCGAACGAGTTCTTGGCATTTATTTAATTGTTGGCATGCATAAAAAATAACTTAAGATTCAAACGTTGGGATTGACATTATAGATGTTCTTAGTGAGTTAAAGAATGTATAGAAAAATAATATTTTTTTTAATTAATATGTAGGAAAATAAATAGAAGGATATAGCGGTCCTCCAATCAAAAGATAATTTTCCAAAGAATCGTAATTCTATCACTTCCTTTAGTACACTCTATTCAAATATGCCAGCCATAAACGACCGCATGAGTTGGCTATAAATACCTGAGTTCCCACCAGTTGAAAAGACAAGAAAGGAGACCAAAATGGCCACTTCAATGGTAAAATTAGCTTTCCTTTCTATCACAGTTTTCATTTCAATTTTCCCTTCAGCCTCTACTTCTGCTGGCCACGATAAAGGTTTCCTTCAATGTTTTCAAACAATGTTAGGAGTTGACAACACAACTTCAGGAGTAATATTCACCAAAACTAGTTCTTCTTATGAACCCATTTTGAAGTCTTCTATAAGAAACGCCAGATTCCTAGACACTTCAGTCCCGAAGCCAAACCTCATTGTTACTCCACATAACCTATTCCACATCCAAGTAGCACTGTTTTGCTCAAAGAAAAGTGGCTTACAAGTAAGAATTCGAAGTGGGGGCCATGACTATGAAGGCCTTTCATATGTCTCTCACGTTCCATTCATAATCATTGATCTTTTCAACCTTAGGTCCATAACCATTAACATGGACGAAGAAACTGCATGGGTTGAGTCAGGTGCAACACTTGGAGAACTCTATTATGCAATTGAAAAGAAAAGTGAGGTTCATGGTTTCCCAGCTGGAAGTTGCTCCACTGTTGGTGTTGGAGGGCATTTGAGTGGAGGTGGGTTTGGTACAATTTTCAGAAAATACGGCTTAGCTTCTGATAATATAATTGATGCTCAAATTATAAATGTTAATGGGAAGATACTGAACAGAACACTGATGGGAGAAGATCTCTTTTGGGCCATAAGAGGAGGAGGAGGGTCTAGCTTTGGAGTCATTACTGCATGGAAAATCAAGCTTGTACCTGTTCCTTCAAAAGTCGCAACTTTTGATGTTTCAAGGACCCTTGATCAAGGTGCCACTACCCTTTTCCACAAGTGGCAAACTATTGCTCCCAAACTTCCTAAAGAACTTTTCTTGCACACTGTTGTGGGAGTTACCAATTCAGCTTCTGAAGAAGGTGGAAAAACTGTGGTGGTTTCCTTCTCGGGATTGTATCTTGGGACACCAGAGAATCTCCTTCCTTTGATGCAAAACAGTTTTGCAGAATTAGGTTTGCGGCGCGACAACTTCACCGAGATGACTTGGATTCAATCTGTTCTTTACTTTGCAGGCTTTTCAAAAGATGAGTCCTTGGAGGTCTTGCTTAGGAGAAATCAAACATCTCCATCTTTCAAAGCAAAATCTGATTATGTGAAGGAACCAATTCCGTTGCATGGCTTAGAAGGGCTATGGAAGATGCTACTCTTGGAGAACCCACCACCGTTTATCTTCACACCATATGGTGGAATAATGAGTGAGATTTCAGAATCAGAAACTCCGTTTCCACACAGAAAAGGGAACTTATATGGTATCCAGTATTCGGTGAATTTGGTTTCTAATGAAGAAGCGCCAAAGCATATAGAATGGTTGAGAAGACTGCATGCATATTTGGCGCCGTATGTGTCAAAGTTTCCAAGACAAGCATACCTAAATTATAGAGACCTTGATTTGGGTGTGAACAGAGGGAACTCGAGCTATGAAAATGGAAAATCTTGGGGTTTGAAATATTTCAATTGCAATTTTGAAAGGCTGGCACGAGTGAAGGCAGAAGTTGATCCTGGAAATTTTTTCAGGGATGAGCAGAGCATTCCTCCATTGTAGAAGATGGCAATCACAAATAATAATTAATAAATTATCAAACATTCCGAATGAAGTTGTGATTTGTAAATTCCAAGTGGTCCAAGTGGAGTTATTAATCAGAAAGACAAGCACTCTTACATAATTAATAAATATCAATACGAGATACGAAGTTTGAGCACAGACAAAATTATTGATATAAAAAACATGTTAACTGCCCGTGCGGTAGACCACAGATTAATACTTGAGATTTATAAGATGCTAACAGAGAAGCAGCTGAAGTAAAAAAATAATAATCGGAAAGTTTGTTGGCTAATGTATATGAGTTGATCGAAGTGGTGAGTTAATTAAAAGGATTATTTTGGAATATAAAAACGATATTTTCCTCACGAGGTTACTGTTTTGAGCTCAAATATTTCAGTTATTGTAGGAAAAAAAAATGTGTATTGACTAAGTAAATAAACTTGTGACTTGTATATTTAACTAATTTTAAAAAAATAACTATAACTATAACTAGTTTTACATAACTAGTTATATAAAATTATAACCAATTTTATAGTTATGAATATTTGAAATAACTTATTTTATTTAAAAAATAGTTGTAGTTGTAAAATTATAACTAGTTATGTATTTGATTTTAAATATAATTTGTTATATAACTAGTTATATTCTCATATTTTAAAATAATAACTAATTATATCAAATTATATTTATATTTTAAAAATTAGTTATGGTTATAATACCAACTTATAATCTAGTTATTTATTAGGCATGGTTATAATTATCTAAATATCCAAATCATGAGCACCCTTAGCTAGAAGGTAATTAAGTCTTGACCAATAATTATTTATGTCAAGGACTGAACTTAAGTAATATTTGGACAATCTAATTTTAATTTTAGTACATTAACAACTTGTGTCAAATCACTTGAGGTGGATATATAAGCCTTTTTTTTAATTCATATAATTATATTGAGTTTGATCCGTAACCAACAAACCTAGTGGATTTTATCCGCAAACTCGCAGGCTATCCGTTTAACCTGCTTATTAATTTGTTATGTTGAGATTTTGATATTTAATTTAGGTTTTTCTTGTTAATTTGTTATGTATAACATGTTTATATATTTTAGTGTGATAAATTTTAACTTAAAAATAGATTTTTTTTTACTTTATACATTTTCACTTTTTAAAAATATTTTTAAAAAAATATTTTTTTTTTCAAATTAAGATTTACATTCGCATACCAATCCGATCATCCTTGGACTTTTACAGGCCAGATACAGACTTTGAAAAAAAAATCTTTTTGTTTTGCAAACCTATAATTGGACCAATGATTTCAGGATGACTTCTTGCTTTTGGAACAAATTTCGCAATGAGATTTGAAACCTATTATTATTATCTCATGCATTATACTCCTACTCCAACCCCTACCACCAGGCCAACTCTAGTGTGTTGTGATAACTCTTACCCTTAAATTGTAAGGGTTTTTTTTTATTGAAAATTAAGGGTTAATTACTTAGTGAAAAGTCAACATTTTTTCTGCAATAACTGAAATATTTGAGCTCAAAACAGTAACTTCGTGAGAAAAAAATATCATTTTTATATTTCTAAATCTTTTCATTATTAACGTCATCAATGGGACTCATATACATTAGCTAATAAGCTTCCCGAGTACTATTTTTTACTTAAACTGATTCATGTAAACACCTTATAAAATTTGAAGTGTTTTTATATCAATGTTTATGTACGTTCTGACCTCAAACTCCGTTTGAGTGTCTGTTCTGTTGTCCCTAGCACAACAATCGCTGGAAACCCTTACACTATTGTACACTTTTTAAAGTTAGGTGGGAACCCAAAATGGAATATTGGATTTTATTAATGCTATAAGCTACTACAAGAGTTATTAAAAAAAAAAAGCTACTACGAGAGGTCAAACGAAAATTAATTTTGCAAACCTTTGTGATTAAACTAAGAATTTACAAAGCACAACTTCTGGACTATAGCAATTGAAATTTGCAACGGCTACAGATCATTATTATGGAGAAAACTATGCCTATGACTATGAGGATGTTTGCAGGTCTCAGTAATTTATTATTTGTGATTGTCATCTCCTACAATGGAGGAATGCTCTGCTCATCCCTGAAAAAATTTCCAGGATCAACCCTGGCCTTCACTAGTGCCAGCCTTTCAAAATTGCAATTGAAATATTTCAAACCCCAAGATTTTGCTTTTTCATACCACGGTTTCCCTTGGTTGGCTCCCAAATCAAGGTCTCTATAATTCAAATATGCTCGTCTTGGAAACTTTGACACATAAGGTGTCATATATGCATACAATCTTCTTATCCAATCTATATGCTTTGGCGCATCTTCATTTGAAGCAAAATTCACCATATACTGGATACCATATAAGTTCCCTTTTCTGTGTGGAAACGGAGTTTCTGATTCTGAAATCTCACTCATTATTCCACCATATGGTGTGAGGATCAACAGTGGTGAGTTATCCAAGAGTAGCATCTTCCACAGCCCTTCTAAGCCACGTAACGGAATCGGTTCCTTCACATAATCAGATTTTGCTTTGAAAGATGGAGGTGAATGGTTTCTCCTGAGCAGGATCTCCAAGGATTCATCAATTGAAAAGCCTGCATAGTGAAGAACGGATTGAATCCAAGTCATCTCGGTGAAGTTGTCGCGCCGCAAACCTAATTCTGCAAAACTGTTTTGCATCAAAGTAAGGAGATTCTCAGGTGTCCCAAGATACAGTCCGGAGAAGGAAACCACCACAGTTTTTCCACCTTCTTGAGAAGCTGAATTGGTAACTCCCACAACAGTGTGCAAGAAAAGTTCTTTTGGAAGTTTGGGAGCGATAGTTTGCCATTTGTGGAAAAGGGTAGTGGCACCTTGATCAAGGGTCCTTGAAACATCAAAAGTTGTGACTTTTGAAGGAACAGGTACAAGTTTGATTTTCCATGCAGTAATGACTCCAAAGCTAGACCCTCCTCCTCCTCTTATGGCCCAAAAGAGATCTTCTCCCATCAGTGTTCTGTTCAGTATCTTCCCGTTAACATCTATAATCTGAGCATCAATTACATTATCAGAACCTAAGCCATATTTTCTGAAAATTGTACCAAACCCACCTCCACTCAAGTGCCCTCCAATACCAATAGTGGAACAACTTCCAGCTGGGAAACCATGGACCTTACTTTTCTTTGCAATTGCATAATAGAGTTCTCCAACTGTAGCACCTGATTGTACCCATGCAGTTTCTTCGTCCATGTTAATGGTTATAGACCTAAGGTTGACAAGATCAATGATCAAGAATGGAATGTGAGAATGAGAGACATAAGAAAGGCCCTCATAGTCATGGCCCCCACTTCGAATTCTTACTTGTAAGCCACTTTTCTTTGAGCAAAAGAGTGCTACTTGGATGTGGAATAGGCTATGTGGTGTAACAATAAGGTTTGGTTTTGGGGCTGAACTGTTAAGGAATCTGGCGTTTCTTATAGAAGACTCCAAAATGGGTTCATAAGAAGAACTAGTTTTGGTGAATATTACTCCTGAAGTTGTGTTGTCAACTCCTAACATTGTTTGAAAACATTGAAGGAAACCTTTCTGGTGGCCAGCAAAAGTAGAAGTTGCAGGGAAAATTGAAATGAAAAGGGTGAGAGAAAGGAAAACTAGGTTTACCATTGAATTAGCCATTTTTCTTATCTTTTCATCTGATGGGAACTCAGGTATTTATAACAAACTCTGGCGGTTTACGGCTGGCATATTTGAATGGAGTCTTTCAAAAGATAATTAAGAGTCATGATTCTATAAAATAATCTTTTGCTTTTTCCAGCAAAGATTAAGGAAAAAGATATCAAGATTGTTATATCCTTCTGCTTCTTTTTTCGAAAGATCTAAACATACAAGACTATAACAAACCCGAAAATTAAACTGACTAAAAAACAATAGTCAAAGTTTGGTATTTGATAAATCAATTCAATTTAATAAAATTAAAAAAAAAATATATATCTTAAAATTAAAAGAAAAACCAGACCGATAAGAAATTGGAAAAAAAATTATTGACATGAATATAATTTTGAATATGATTTTTTTTAAAAAAAGAAATTGATTCAATTTAATTCAAACAGAATATCTTTATCTTTATATTAACAAAAGTAAAAAAGTTTTGAATGAAATCTTTGTACATTTCAATGAGAAGTTTTTAAATTTTTTTAGATTATTTTTTTATAATTTTAAATTATTTATTATCAAATAACTATTATAATTATTTTTATCTTTATATTATTAAAAAGAAAGATATCTTTGAGGAAAAACTTCGTAGATTTCAGTGGAAAATTTTCATATAATTAATTTTATAAAATTTCTTATAATTATAAATTAATTATTATCAATAAGATTTGAAATTCTGAACAAATAAATTTATGATAATTAATAATTATAATTAATTATTATCAAATAATTATAATAAGTATTTAAATTTTTGCCAAAATACACTTCCTTAAAATATCACATACCTTATATCTATTTGTGAAAAATATATTTAATTAAGATATTTTTTTAACAACCATTTGAGTTAAAATAGATAAATATAATTATCATGTAAATTTATTTTTGATATACTATATATTTAAAAGTTATATTATTATGATATTTATATAATCTATACTAATAATAAAGGAAATATTTTTATTTAGTAAACAAATTTTATTTTATTTTTTAATTTTTTTACTTCTTTTTTAATAATTATCTATTATTCTCTTGTTAGTTTTTTTAACTTCTTATTTTTTTTATTTTGTTAAAATAGAGAAAGATTTGGTGTATACATTTTTTTTTGACATTTTTATCCTTAAATTAATTAAAAAAATGATCACCTATTATTCTTAATTACTTTACAACTGATAATACAAAATGCATAAAAACTAAAAGTGAACATGATAAGTTTTTAAAAAGGATAAATTTAGTCTTAACTTGATCTTAGTAACAACCCATTTTCCCCTATTCTCTTCAGACTCAGAACGTGGAATATCATTTTAGGGCTTTAACCATATTGTAACTGTACGGTTGTTTATTGTTTCAATTTTTATTCATCATTTATGAATGTTTTCCCATTTTCTATTTTGTTCCTTCTCTCTCTTCCTTTCTCTGATCCATTCATCAAATCAAAGAACGCGAAGAAAGCACGAACTTCAAAACAGAAAACACTGAAACTGGTTGCGGTGGAAAACGAAGAGGACCGACCCAATGAGAAATGTGAAGAGAGGAAGGTTCAAGGAAAGGATTATGGAAGTGACAGTTACTACGCCAAGTGGGTTGGTTTTGATTTTGGGTTTGGTGTTAATTTTACAGATAGAGAGGGAAATGGTGTGTGAACGGAAAGAATGTTGTGATATAGTGGAATTAGGTGAGTAAACTTGTAGGAATATAAATGACTAGTGAGTATAGATTTCTATATTAAAAAATTGTAACTTTAGAAACTAAAATAAAATATTTTAAATTATAAAGACTAAATGATAAAACTGTTACAACTATTTCAAGGAAAAAAATAATTAAATTTAATTTTTATAAGTTAATTTGACTAATTTATAAGTCACTATGCTTTTTATAAATTATTTTGAGTAAAATTTATAAGTTAACCATATATAAAAAAGAATATTCTCTCTATCCTAAATTAATAGTTATTTTAGATTGTTTTGACATATCAATAAAAAAAATGAAAATAATAATAATTTTCTAAAATTAATTTAATATAATCATTAATTTATTTATGAGTTTTTATTATCTATCATTAATAATATTATAAGAGGCATAAATAAATAAACAAAATTATTAATATTACATTAAAAATTAGGATATTTTAGGATAATTTTGTTTCTTTTAATTGACTATTATATAATGACACGGTGGGAGTAATAATTTTAAGTAAGTTTTTACATTCTGACTTACATTTTGACTCTGTTCTTCAAATCTCTCTCATCACTTTTAATTACATTAATTATTATGCTCCTTATTTTCTCTTTCTTCTTCTATTGTTTTCACTTTTGTAGTAATTAATTAAGTTGACCTTTTTCCTCATCCTTCATGCTAACCCGGAAGAAGAGACCCATAGTATTTCTTGAAATATCTCAGAAAAAGACCCATAGAATTTGAATCTGATCGATCATCCCTATATATATATATATGTGCAACTGTAGTACATTAAACATGAGGAACCTCTGAATTGATCAATCCAAAACCATGTCTGTGATCCTACCCTTTGTCTCAATCTTTCTGCTCCATGTTCTAACGGCAACCTCAGAGACCATTCTCCAATGCCTCTCTCTCCATTCTGACCCTTCTCGTCCAATCTCTGCAGTCACCTATTTCCCAAAAAACCCTTCATACCCTCCCATTTTGGAGGCCTACATCAGAAACCTGAGGTTCAGTTCCCCCACAACCCCAAAACCAACCTTCATTGTTGCACCAACACACGTGTCCCACATCCAAGCCTCCATCATCTGCTGCAAAAGGTTCAATCTTGAGATCAGAACAAGAAGTGGGGGGCACGACTTTGAAGGCCTCTCGTACATGTCACAAACCCCATTTGTGATTGTGGACATGTTCATGCTGAAATCAGTGGAGGTCGACGTCGAGGACCAGACAGCGTGGGTTGACTCGGGGTCAACGATTGGTGAGCTTTACTATGCTATTGCTGAGAAGAGTAGGGTCCTAGGTTTCCCTGCTGGTGTGTGTCACAGTGTTGGTGTTGGAGGGCATTTCAGTGGAGGAGGGTATGGGAACATGATGAGAAGGTTTGGTCTCTCAGTGGATAATGTTTTGGATGCCCTAATTGTGGATTCTGAAGGAAGAGTCTTGGATAGGGCAACAATGGGTGAAGATCTTTTCTGGGCCATTAGAGGAGGTGGTGGTGCTAGCTTTGGGGTTATTGTTTCATGGAAAATTAGGTTAGTTCCTGTGCCTGAGGTTGTCACGGTTTTCAGAATTGAAAAAACATTGGAACAAGATGCCAGTGATCTTGTTTTTCAGTGGCAGTATGTTGCTGATAAGATACACGATGGCTTGTTCATTAGGGTGGTTCTTAGTCCCGTGACGAGATCGGATCGGAAGACAATAAAGGCCAAGTTCAATGCCTTGTTTCTTGGAAATTCACAAGAGCTTCTTTCTGTGATGAATCAAAGTTTCCCTCAACTGGGTTTGGTTGCCGAACAGTGCATTCAAATGAGTTGGATTCAGTCGGTGTTGTTTTGGGATAACTATCCGGTGGGGACTTCGGTTGATGTTTTGCTTCAAAGACATGCAACAAAAGAGAAATTCTTGAAGAAGAAATCAGATTATGTGCAGCAACCTATCTCCAAAGCTGCCCTTGAAGGTATATGGAAGATGATGATGGAACTAGAAAAGCCTGTTTTCACATTCAACCCCTATGGTGGGAAAATGGGTGAGATTTCTGAGTTCGAAACACCGTTTCCACATAGATTTGGTAACATATTTAAAATTCAGTACTCTGTGAGTTGGGATGAGGAGGGTGAAGATGTTGCTAAACAATATTTATATCAGATTCGGAGGCTATATGATTACATGACTCCTTATGTGTCATACTCACCTAGAAGTTCATATCTGAACTATAGAGATGTTGATATAGGCGTCAATGGCCCTGGAAATGCTACTTATGCACAGGCTAGTGTTTGGGGTAGGAAGTATTTCAAGAGAAATTTTGATAGGCTGGTGCAGGTAAAGACCAAGGTAGATCCTAGCAATTTTTTCAGATATGAACAGAGTATTCCATCACTTGCATCTGCTCATAGTATAGTGTCAGAAAAGAAGAAGCCTTGAAGGCTTGAAGAGGTGTATAATAAAGGTCTGATTCAGGACAAATGGTATCTATAAGCAACTGGAAAGCCAGTTCAGACTTAGAGGTTAATTTGTCATAAAATTTGATTGGTTAGAGAACTATTTGCTATGCAATTGTATTTTTTTCCTGATCAAGGGACTATTTTTAATTTCAATCGGTATGCTAAGATTGCTACATTATAAAAAAGTGATAGTCTAATTGAATATCTTGAATTTTTAGATTTTTTTTTAAAATTTTCTTTCCTTAAAATTAAAACATGTCTATTCCTTTGTTTTCATTTAGTTTATTTATGCACCTCACTTTTTTCATGTAGTTTATGGCGCCTTAGTTACTTGTGTTTAAGAAAACAATTCATTTCATATTTATTAATAGTTGAAATTGCAAAGCTCAAATTATGAATATTAGAATATTCTAAATAATTCGATCAATTCAATTTGCAAAAAATTGTGAGGAAATGAGGAAATTTAAGGGTTTACGTAGAATAAATTGATGGAAGAATCAAATTTAATTCATTTTAAAAATGAAGAGACTTCACTTACTCAAAAACGTTGAGAAACCAAAATTACGTATCATTAAGACTAAGAGAACAAAAGTATATATAATTAAATATAATATTTACTACATTTGAAGGAAAATATTTCTTGAAACATAAATTTGGAATAACAGAAAGTATATATTTTAGATGAGTGCGTACAGAGTTTCAAGAGGAGATGAACTAATCTTGTAGTACGCACCTAAGCTAGGATAACAAGATCCCATGCTAGCATGGAGAATTTTAAGCATACACCAATTTGTATTTACTCGCACATTATAAATGAAATGAAGTTATCTTATTTCTATATATATATATATATATATATAAAGATGAGTGCGTACACAATAAGAAAAAATAAATAGTAATAATGATTTAAAACGTGTCAATTTTTGTTTCTAATGTCAAAAAATATAACCATAAATCTTACATGAAATGTTGTATTCAATTCATTGAACCCGCGACAACTAGCGGACCAACCGAACCTATGAGAAGTGTATCAAAGCACTTACAATTGTTGCGCCCAACAACAAGCTCGCGTTGTTGTTCATACAGTGCTAACTCGTCTCACTCTCATGTATCTCCACACTATGCGCCTCCTGAAACCGAGTCACTACTCAACCATTGTTACCAAAGAGACCTTCCCCGAGCCATGCATGTGTTGGATGCCATGGAAAGACGCGGAGTCTGGGCCGACGCTATTTCCTATTCTGAGCTCATCAAGTGTTGCTTGGCTCATGGTGCTGTCAGGGAACGAAAACGCGTTCACCGCCACATATTCTCAAATGGGCATCACCCAAAAACATTTTTGACCAACTCTCTCATCAACATGTCAAATTCAACCTCTTGGAAGAAGCGCAGGTACTGTTCGATAAAATGTCTGAACGAAATGTCGTGTCATGGACTACTTTGATATCTGCTTACTCTAATGCCAAGCTCAATGACAGGGCCATGAGTTTCTTGGTTTTCATCTTTAGGGTTGGTGTCGTGCCTAACATGTTTACTTTCTCTTCGGTTCTGAGGGCGTGTGAGAGTTTGTCTGATCTCAAACAGCTGCATTCTTTGATAATGAAAGTGGGGTTGGAGTCTGATGTATTTGTTCGCAGTGCGCTTATTGATGTTTACTAGAAAATGGGGGAGTTGTTGGAAGCTCTAAAGGTTTTTCGTGAGATGGTGACAGGAGATTCTGCTGTTTGGAACTCCATTATTGCTGCTTTTGCTCAGCACAGTGATGGTGATGAGGCTTTACATCTTTACAAGAGCATGAGGAGAGTGGGTTTTCCGGCTGATCACTCGACGCTCACGAGTGTTTTGAGATCGTGTACTAGTTTGTCGTTGTTGGAGTTAGGGAGGCAGGCCCATGTCCATATGCTGAAATTTGACAAAGATCTTATCCTCAACAATGCCCTTTTAGATATGAATTGTAGGTGTGGTACTTTGGAGGATGCAAAGTTCATTTTCAATTGGA
Source organism: Glycine max (assembly GCF_000004515.6). Classification (NCBI taxonomy): domain Eukaryota; kingdom Viridiplantae; phylum Streptophyta; class Magnoliopsida; order Fabales; family Fabaceae; genus Glycine; species Glycine max. The sequence goes on from NC_038244.2 coordinate 6,092,342, forward strand.
TGGCCAAGAAGGACGTAATCTCTTGGAGCACCATGATTGCTGGGTTAGCCCAAAATGGTTTTAGTATGGAAGCACTCAATTTATTTGGGTCCATGAAAGTGCAGGATCCAAAACCAAACCATATTACAATTCTTGGGGTTCTGTTTGCGTGTAGTCATGCAGGGCTAGTAAATGAAGGTTGGAACTATTTTCGATCTATGAAGAACCTATATGGGATAGATCCTGGAAGAGAACACTATGGTTGCATGCTTGATCTTCTTGGAAGAGCTGGAAAGCTTGATGACATGGTTAAGTTAATTCATGAAATGAATTGTGAGCCAGATGTTGTGATGTGGAGGACTTTACTTGATGCATGCAGGGTTAATCAGAATGTGGATTTAGCCACGTATGATGCTAAGGAAATTCTAAAGTTGGATCCACAGGACATATGTGTTGTTATCTAATATTTATGCAATTTCAAAAAGGTGGAATGATGTTGCAGAAGTTCGGAGTGCTATGAAAAAAAGGGGCATAAGGAAAGAACCTGGATGTAGCTGGATTGAAGTCAATAAGCAGATACATGCTTTTATTTTGGGAGATAAATCTCATCCTCAAATAGATGAGATCAATAGACAGTTGAACCAATTTATTTGTAGACTAGCGGGTGCTGGTTATGTTCCTGGCACAAATTTTGTACCACAAGACTTGAAGGGGAACAGAGAGAAGACTCTCTTCGATACCACAGTGAGAAACTGGCAATTGTTTTTGGTATTATGGGCTTTCCAAATGAGAAAACTATTAGAATCTGGAAGAACCTTAAGATCTGCGGAGATTGTCATAAATTTGAAAAACTCATAGCAAAGTTAGAGCAACGGCATATTGTAATTAGAGACCCTATTCTATACCATCATTTTCAAGATGGGGTTTGCTCCTGTGGTGACTATTGGTAGCAGATGAGAAGCACACAAGAGCGAGACAGAATCGCTGACTACTTTTTGGCTCAAAGCAGCGTTCTTAAATCTACAGTCAGCTGATATTTATAGGAGAGTAAAGTTTGCAGCAATAACATTGTTGTTAGTTAATATGTTAGTCAGGTTGCGTGAGCATATTCTTTCTCTTTTTTCTTTGTGTGCTTGTATATTTGCTCAACCTAATGGTTCAAACTATACTAAATACCTTGAACTATGGTTCAGACTGTAAACTAATGGTTTCAGTTAAATCAAGGGGAAGGCGCGGGTCCTGCTCCTGCACTGTATCCTGTTTTCTGTGTCCCAACCTCAGTTTTTTTTACCCCAGTAACTCTGTAAAACCTCTCCCATTTTATACTCCCAATGTTTGGGCAAGGTCTCTTGATTCCTTCACCTATGTGCTTTGATTCTCAATTCTTATGTTGAAAATCAATCCCCAGCATGATTAGCTCCAAATCACCAAGATATAAAGCATGAATGATTGTGTTTAGATTTGTTATTAAATATTTAGCTGCATGGTCATGCATTTAAGAAATTGTATGAACTAAGAATTTATTTTTTATATATTTGTTCTTTGAAACATTGTACGATTATCTTTAATTTACAATTTGAATTTATATTTTGAAGTTACATATTTGATATGATGTTAGATTAAGTTATTAAGTTATATATTTTGATATGATATTAGATTAAACTATATATTTTTAATTAGAATGAACTCTTATATTCTCCATGCATGTGTGTTTGATTCTCCCTAATGCCGCTAAAATCCTACTCACTTAAGGACTTGTTGAGTAATTTCAATAGGAAAAAAAAGTACTTGTAGTTTATTCCCGTACAGTTTGTAATATCCTGCTTTTTTCTGCTGCTTCTTTTTTTTTTAGCAACATGTAATGTCTTGCTAATGATACATCTCTTTCCCATATCCCTTGAGAATGGCCATGAGTTCTGCCGAGATGAGTCTTTGAAGCCTTCATTATTATAATTAATGCATTCTATTTTTAATATTAAATTAATTAATGCTAGTGAATTTCAACAATTTGAGAAGTGTTCAAAAGTTTGTATTTTTTTTATTTTTTTTTTTGCAAAGAGGGCTAAAGCCCAAAGACATGATTAGTTAAAACAAAAACCATGTACTTTAAGGTGACTAAAATATTAATTAAACTTAATATGAATTATCTGTATCTTATCAATATACTTTAATCCTTTCATATATATATATATATATATATATATATAACATTGAATAGTTATGGATAATTGATTTGCATGAAATAGTTGACCAATGTATCTTCTATCTCAGATTGTTTGTTGACCAATGTACTTCGTGAAATAGGATTTAGGGTTTAGGATCAAATTATATTTGTGTAATTTAATCAACTAATACATCATTTTATAACTTGATATGAAATATAATTTTTATCAATTCAACTATTGAACTATATTTATATATTGTTAAGATTGTATATATCAAATTTTATTAAAATTGAATCATAATAAAAAGATAATCAAATTATTCATATTTTAGTATATTTTGAAAAGTTTTTAATTTGTATGAATAAGATAGCAAATAATTTTAGATTAATATGAAATTTTTTATATATGATCTATGTAAAAGGAATCTTCAATCCAACAATGGATTTTAAAAAAATAATATTCAATTAAAACTTATTGAACGGTTTAATAATTGATCAAAGTTACACTAATATAATTTAAAAAATCATCTTAAAAAGAATGTTTTTACTTATTATATTTTGATGAGTGTGTTTTTGGCTACTTTTATGAGAATAGAATATTTTGAGTTTTTCTTAATATGTTATCTTCTTTCACCTATTATTTTTTATAACACTCAAATCACCTATTATTTTTTATAACACTCAAATCGTGATATCAAAATAAAAAAAAAACTTTAGTTCTAACTTCAATTTTAATATCTTTTGAAATTTTTTATTAATAATTAAAAATAACATTATATTATAATAAAAAATTAAAATATAATTTATATATTAAAATATTTATTTATTATTGTACCTTTCTGAGGATACAATGACAGTTTTTCCTTGATATGTGAAGCTCATTTCATTTAAATATGTTGTCTTTACCTGTTATCCGATAGTGCATCAATAGGATCGATACCTACAAAGACACACACTTATATGCTCAGGTCAGATATCATCCAATAATACTAAATAATATAGTAAATGAGTCTAATAAATGAGAATGAATGATTATTTTAATCCTTCATTATTCAATAATATTACCTTAATCTAAAATATTATGCTTCTAATGATGTCACTACCACATGTGATAGAAACCGAGCAATACTCGGGTGGGCGAGTCAATTATATTATTTTCTAAGGATTTAAGCTAGTTAAATAAGTTTTTTAATTAATAAAAAAATTTAAAAATTAATTAAAATATTTTTTAAGTATATTTTTTATTTAATGAAGAGATTAAAATAATAATTAAATTATATATTATTCTATTTACAAGAAAGAATGAGAAAATAGACCCATAATTTATTGCCCGTTTAAATGTTCTTGTCAGACATTTGAGAAAATCGGTCAACACATTTTTATATATATAAAAAAAAGATGATATTGAGGTGTGATTGTATCAATCAAATATCTTCTTAAGAAAAACCAATCAAATGCTAATAATCTGCTGGCTTAGTTAATAATTATATGCTCATCATTGTCATAGTTAATAATCTTCTTGAGGTGAAGCATTTGACCGCCTAAGCTGTTGAGATTGCTTAGTTAATAATTATACGCTCATCATTGTCAGTTTTTTATTTGTTCAATGGAAAGATAACACGCATCTTAAAAACTTTCCGTTCACTAATCCGATAATAATCCTAACACAACACCATTTGATTATAATGTCTCTGTGTTTAATTATAATAATTTTTCAATTAATTTATGCTTCTAAAAACTTATTATATTAAATTTGTCAATTATTTATATTATGATTTTAAAATGATTTTTTTATTTATCCACTTACTTATTTTTTTTAAAAAATAATTAAGTAAAGATATATAAAAAATAAATAAATAAACGCATCTAAAAATTGAAGAAAAACAAACTTATAAAACCAGACAAAAAAATTTAAAAAACGATTTTAGGGACCGAGAAAGTAATTCTTTTTTTTTTTTTGTCAATTGACCACGATTATGTTTTTTTGGCCTATGTCAAAGACCATAGTCCTTAGTAACCCAACATAAGAATCGAACAACTTTTTTATATTTATTAACAGGAAAAAATTAATTACCTTTTAGTTCCTTTATTAAAACAATCCATTAGTTAATAATTACAATTTTTTAATATTTTTATTGTTATAGTCTAAAGTTGTTACCTAATGCGCAATTACATAGAACCGTTATAGTTACAACTTACAATTTATTTTAGTCGTAATAGTTAATTTTTTAAAATATTTTTGTTGTTATAGTCTAAAGTTGTTATCTAACGCAATTACTTAGTGCTTATTATATATATATATATATATATATATATAAACAGGTATTGTTGAGCATAGTCGGTTCCAACACGAACAGAACCCTCACTCTTTCATGAAAGTCACTATATGGTAGATAAATAATCATAACAAAGAGGATAGAAAAAATTATAACTATAAAAATCAAAATGAGATATTTTTTATAAAAAAAAAAGCTGTTTCAATTTTTTTTTGTGTGTGTGAATAAGCTGTTTCAATTATAAAGACGATTATTAAAACCAAGAAAAAAAAACAAAGAAATATTAAAGTAAGAAGCTTCGTGAAAAAAATGTGAAAATGTAGTACAAGCAAGCTATTAAAAAAAGAATATCCAGAAACGCAAGAATCGTACGAGTACAATTGTACAAACTAATACTCCAAGCAAGATAATTTCTCAATCATGTGCCCCCGAACGGACATGGATATTCTAGAGTTCAAGTATCAACTGCACCCAGTTTAGTTTAGATCCAATGGTTTGTATTAAGATACAATTATTTATAAAAAAAATAACATTTTTTAAGGTCAATATGCATGCAATTTCAAAAACAACTGAAGAGGATCCGAATCCGTCCCCGAACAAAGTGCCGCATTTGAAGGGAATGCACAAAGCAGCTGAAACACGAGGGGTCTATAAGTAGGTCTCTTCGTTTTCTCTTTCGCTGAGATCTAAACCTGTTTTGACAATTCAAACATTGGGTACTTCAAAGTGTCGGGAAGAAAAGAAATAAATAAACGAAAACGTGTTTTCCCATAAGCAATAACTCTATAACCCACGCAGTTACACTTGCACCATTTTTTTCTCCCCAAACGTGGTACCCACCAAACCAATGAAAAAATCAAGTCTTTTTCCATCTGGGAATTTCCTTTTCCTTTTCCTTCTTCTTCTTCTCAATGTCTCTGCTTCGTTGGCAGCACCAACACCAGAATCGGTGTACACCTCCTTCCTCCAGTGTCTCACAAACTACACAAAATCACCTGACCAAGTTTCCAACATAGTATTTGCTCAAACCAACGCTTCCTTTTCTTCAGTTCTCCAAGCCTACATACGCAATGCCCGATTCAACACAACTTCAACCCCAAAACCCTTGCTTGTTGTCACTCCCTCGGAAGAACCCCATGTCCAAGGTGCAGTAATTTGCGCCAAAAGCATTGCGATTCAACTCAAGATCAGAAGTGGTGGCCATGACTATGAGGGTATCTCGTATGTCTCCGACCAACCCTTTATCATCCTCGACATGTTCCACTTCAGGAACATCACTGTGGATATTGAAAACGAGGTTGCTGTGGTTCAAGCAGGTGCCACACTTGGGGAACTTTATTATAGGATTTGGGAAAAGAGTAAAGTTCATGGCTTTCCTGCAGGGGTGTGTCCCACTGTTGGTGTTGGTGGACACTTGAGTGGAGGAGGGTATGGTAACATGTTGAGAAAACATGGGTTGTCTGTTGATCATGTTGTTGATGCTAAAATTGTTGATGCCAAAGGTAGGATTCTTGACAAGGAATCCATGGGGGAGGATCTTTTCTGGGCTATTAGAGGAGGTGGAGGAGCAAGTTTTGGAGTCATTTTATCATACAATGTTAAACTTGTTCCTGTACCTGAAGTTGTTAGTGTTTTTCGGATTGCGAAGAGTTTGGATCAGAATGAGAGTGCCACTGAGCTTGTGTTGCAATGGCAGCAGGTGGCGCCGCACACCGATGACAGGCTCTTCATGAGGCTGCTGTTGCAGCCAGTGAGTTCCAAGGTTGTGAAGGGCCAGAGGACCATCAGAGCCACTGTCATGGCTTTGTTTCTTGGAGGGGCTGATGAGGTTGCCACATTGATGGGGAAGGAGTTTCCTGCTCTTGGCCTCAGCAAGGAGAATTGCACTGAATTGAGTTGGATTGATTCTGTGCTTTGGTGGGGTAATTTCGACAATACCACTAAGCCTGATGCACTGCTTGATAGGGATCTCAATTCAGCAAGTTTCCTCAAGAGGAAATCTGATTATGTGCAGAAACCAATTCCCAAAAAGGGGTTGGAGGGGATATGGGAGAAGATGATTGAATTGGGGAAAACTGGATTTGTTTTCAATCCTTATGGAGGGAAGATGAGTGAGGTTTCGTCTGATGCGACGCCATTTCCTCACCGTGCAGGGAATCTGTTCAAGATTCAGTACTCCGTGAATTGGGATGATCCTGGAGTTGAATTGGAAAATAATTTTACTAGTCAAGCTAGAATGCTGTATAGTTACATGACCCCTTTTGTGTCTAGTAGTCCTAGAAGTGCATTCTTAAACTACAGGGACCTTGATATTGGTACCAACAGTTTTGGGAAGAATAGCTATGCAGAAGGAGCTGTTTATGGAGTCAAGTACTTCAATGACAATTTTGAGAGGTTGGTCAAGATCAAGACTGAGGTTGATCCAGAAAACTTCTTCAGGAATGAACAGAGTATTCCAGTTCATCCAAGTTAGTAATATTACTAATGTAGATAATCAAACGATGAAACCGATTATTGAATTGATGCACTTGTTTTTTCCTTTTAAATTGCTTTGCCGAATAGTTCCTAGTTCCTACTATTCTAGTAAATAATTTGATTGTGATAGCTAGTACGGAATTTGGGTGTTCAAGAAATTGCATCACTTCGGTTCCTGCTAATGTGTTTGTCCTTGAGTTTTTTTTTAGTCTGTGATTTTCTGGATGAATAATTAAGCACTCTAATTTATTATCTATATTATTTTACTAGTTTACATGATTTTGTTTATGGTAAACATGTGAAATTAGGAAGAACCTTCAGTGGATCCAAATATCCAATCATTGGAATTGGGTAAACATTGTTAGTGCAACAATTAGAAAATAGTTTAGAAACCAAGATCCATGCAAGCTACTTTTATCTTTATCGTTCTTCCCTTCAATATTCTTTTTTTACAGCTAAGATGTGACATTTTATTTGGTTATGAGCCAGAATTTGGGGGTCAGTTCGTAAGAGTGAAAATATGGTGGAAACACAAATATGATCTCCTGTTATTCATTTGTTTTTTGTTAACCTTGTACCATCTTTTCCTAATTAGTATACATATATATAGGCTTGAACTTCCTGTTATTCTATAACAAAAAAAAAGGCTTGAAAAAGTTATTTTCACAACCATAAACCAAGTCCGTCAAGAGTCAATAGGCCACAGAGTAATATCTTTATTGGTATGCGGGTGTTTCTCAACTAATCAACTTGGCATTTGGAATAGCTGAAGTTGTTATAGTGATACTTATTTCAAAGGAGTGTCTCTCTTTTTCTTAATTTTTAATTTGTTTTATGCCATTTATCGTTGTAACTTTAAGTGATCTTTAAATACCAATCAATTCTCTTTAGCCTAAGCAAGTATATAATCAAGTACCAATCAACTGTTTCCATATCCCTTGTTAGTAATATTATTTCTTCTTGCAATTTACTTTTAAAAAAATAATAATAACGGAAGACAGAACAAATTAATGTCTTTTTCTTTTATTATATCTTATTAGTGTGATCCCTTCTAGGCAAAAGTTAAGATTGTAGTATTTATGTTTGAATGTCATTCCTTCACTGATTGCAGGATTGGACAGTGAAGCCATTAAATCTGGTGCAGGCAAATTGTTACACTTAACCCTTTATTGGACACTGATGGTAAAGGTGGGATGGCTGTTCATCCTTGAATTATTCATATGATTATTGTAATCAAACATGGGGTTAGAATAATTAGGTTCTTTTACTTTATCTTCCCCTGCAAAGAAAAAATGTATATCTTGCTCTCATGTGTACTGGAGTTTCCGAATTGAAGGTGTTAATCGAGGTTTCTTGGATAATCCAGCAGAAAGAATAAGTTTCATGCAAGCAAATGTGTGTCATTTGGAAAGAAAAGGAACCATTGGAGTATAGAAAATAGTGGAAGAATTGACTCTTTTTGAGTTGTACATGATATATATATATATATAAAGAATTCTAAGATAAGATATTTATAATTTGAATATAATAAGATATCTAAATCCTAAAATAAAATATTTATCTAAATTTTAAGATAAGATATCTATAATTTGACACTTGAATTAGGTCAACAATCCAATACGGAAGTAAGACCGTAAAAAAAAGACTATTTTTTGCATTGCACAAGTGTGACCCAAATTATTATTCATGTCTCATTTTTCCATGGTAAGCATTAAAACAAGGAACTAAAAAGAAATGCGCAAAACACTTGCACAAATAATAAAATAAAGATTCCATTAAATAAAATAAAGAAGTTTAAGCACAAGGTGGACTAAAGTAACGTGCAGGGTGTCATTCTAATACAAAGACATCATAGTCACCCTCTCAAAAGTATATTATAATATAAAAGTCGTTGACTTTTTAAATCATAGTAGATATTATGCAAAATTTGATCCTAGATACTAGGCTAAGAAACATAGCAAAATTCTAGTGGAGAAAGGAATTCAAAGATAGGAAAACAGTATGATAAAAAAAAAAAACAGTAAAATATATTCAAAATACCACTTTATAATCACCCATTGATTTAGGAGTATGCTTGAGTTCTCCGCAAACAAGTTTCAAAGAATTGTAAAAGAAATCTATCGACTTTGAAAGCATCCATTAAAAACATAATGCGATGATTATCACTCACACAAAATATATAATCATCGGGCACGTACAAACAATAATTAAAGGACATGATTAAATTGCACATGAATTATATTAAGGCACACCTCCTAAGAATATAATAAGTGCCGTAAAATATTTTCTCAAGATATCAGGTCATAAGTTTTAATTTAATGAAATTTATTTCTGATTTAATATTCAATATTTTTGTTTCTTCTTAAATTCAATGGGTGACTAAAAATTATTGTTTGAGGTGGTAAGCGAATCACATTTTATATGAAGATCAAAGTTAAGAGCTTTAAAAGAAAGAGAGAAATACTAACAACATTCTACCATCACTCTCTTGCAGATATGTACTGCACTATCTCTTATTAAGTGAAATTTATGTATATCTTACTAAATGTATATATGAATTATCTATTTAGTGAATTTCATTATCAAATTAATTAGTAAAACTCATGAATTTCAACAAAAAAAAACACGGAGTCTTAGAAATTGAGTAAAAGGAACTTACGTACAAAATGAATAAATTTAAACATGCTAATCTTTAGTACATGCAACTCGCAACTCAGCTATATTTTTTTTATAAAAAAATACAGTAAAAAAAATTGCATAGTACTAGCATGTTTGTTGTTTGTTGTGTTGGGCTACAAGTGTGAGGTGAAGTCCCACATCAGGTAGAAATAAAAAGGTTGAGCACCATAAAAGTGAGGAGAAGACCCATAAATCTGAGCCTTAAGGTTTTGGGTTAGAGTGTGGTGGCTAGTGGGTTTTGGATTAGCCTAATGTATCAAGTCTCCTTAGCGGGTTTTCATATTATATCTATTGTTTTACGCATTACTATTCGTAATATATAGATTTAATAATTTATCAAGATTTTTAACTAATATTGTATGCAGATTTTCTTTTATTTTTATATGAAAATGCAGATGAATGGTGTTAACATGTATACTATATAAATTGCGCGCATGTTACCTGTGTGCATAAAAGTACACCTACACATCTATAAAAATGATCAAATATAGGAAAAACACTGACGCAGTGTTGGCATTATTGAGTGATCAGATAAAACTGTATCAGTAGGAATTAAAATATCTTCAATTGGATTGATGCCAGCAGAACTCAATTATTATGTTGCATTATCATAAGGAAGAAGACATCACGTGTGGTCCAACCTTGAAGACATAAAACCGTACCAACCATGGACTAAGAGCATTCCAGAATGGAAAAATCAAATTCCCTACCATTTCTTTCTGTTATTGTTCTTCTTCTTCATGTCTCTAACTCTCTAACTACCCCAACAAGAGAGTCCATTCACGACACTTTTCTTCATTGTCTTCAAAGCCACACAACAAACCAACCAGATCATGTTTCAAACATAGTCTATGCGCAAACCAACACATCCTACACCTCAGTTCTTCGAGCCTTTGCTAGAAATGCCAGGTTCAGCGCCCCCTCCACGCAAAAGCCATTACTCATTGTCACACCTCTCAGTGAAAACCAAGTACAAGCCACTGTGGTGTGCGCCAAAAGCATTGGCCTTCAACTCAAAATCAGAAGTGGTGGCCATGATTTTGAAGGTGTTTCATACATCTCCCAGGTACCTTTTATCATCCTTGACATGTTCAATTTTCAAGATGTCACAGTGGACGTGCAAAATGAGATTGCTGTGATTCAAGCTGGTGCAAGTCTTGGACAAGTTTATTACAGGATTTGGGAGAAGAGTAAAGTTCATGGCTTTCCTGCAGGGGCTTGTCCCACTGTAGGGGTTGGTGGCCACTTGAGTGGAGGAGGGTATGGTAACATGATAAGAAAATATGGGTTATCTGTTGATCATGTTGTTGATGCTAAAATTGTTGATGTCAAAGGTAGGATTCTTGACAAGGAATCCATGGGGGAAGATCTTTTCTGGGCAATTAGAGGAGGTGGAGGAGCAAGTTTTGGTGTCATCTTATCATACACAGTTAAACTTGTTCCAGTGCCAGAAAATGTTACAGTTTTTCAAATTGACAAGACTTTGGAGGAAAATGCCACCGATCTAGTTGTTCAATGGCAAAAGGTTGCCCCACACACAGATGATAGGCTTTACTTGAGGCTTGTCTTACAACCTGTAAGTTCCAATTTTGTGAAGGGAAAGAAAACCATAAGAGCTTCAGTTGAGGCTTTGTTTCTAGGAGAAGCTGATGAACTTGTCAAATTGTTGGGGCAGGAGTTTCCTTTGCTGGGACTGAAAAAAGAGCTTTGTCATGAAATGAGGTGGATTGATTCTGTGGTTTGGTGGGCTAATTACAACGATGGATCCTCAGTTAATGCACTTCTTGACCGAAATCATTACTCGGTGCATTCCAACAAAAGGAAATCTGATTATGTTCAGACCCCAATTTCCAAAGATGGGTTTACATGGATATGGAAAAAGATGATTGAATTGGGAAAAGTTAGCATTGTTTTCAACCCTTATGGAGGGAAAATGAATGAGGTCCCTTCTGATGCTACTCCATTTCCTCACCGTGCAGGGAATCTTTACAAGATTCAGTACACTGTGAGTTGGCAAGAACCAGGTGCTGCTGTGGAAAAAAGTTTTTTGAGTCAGATTAGAGTGCTACACAATTACATGACCCCTTTTGTGTCCAAGAATCCAAGGAGTGCATACTTTAACTACAGGGACCTTGATATTGGTATCAATAGCCATGGTAAGGATAACTTTGAAGATGGAAAAGTTTATGGTATCAAGTACTTCAATAAAAATTTTGAAAGGTTGGTGAAGGTTAAGAGTGCCATTGATCCAGAAAACTTTTTCTGGAATGAACAGAGCATTCCAACATATCCAAGAAGCAATGCGTAAGGAACCTAACCGACAAAGGGCAACAAACCGATTTGTTCATTTAGTTGACTTTGTTACTTTAGCCTCTACGTGATTGGTTGAATTGTTGTATCTTGAATCTTGCTATTTCGCAGAAACTTGTTTTTACAGTACATATGGAACTTGTGTGTATTTCGGGAAATTATATCCTTGTGGACAAAGATCCTTCGCTTCTTGGATTTTCACCTTCATCTATTCTAGCCTTTCGCTTGTATATACGCATAGAATATTCTCTCACTCAATAGATGTCAAGTGACTGTTTAACACTGTTTTTCTTTTCATATACCTAAATTTCAGATTAAATCAAACCATGCTTAGAGGACTTGAATCCCTTTCTATTCAAATTAAGGTTGAGACAATTAAAAATAACTACAGCAATCCAATCTTGAGGTTAAATTATTGCTAAAAAAAACCCTTATAGAGTTTAAATTGTTTAAATTATCTAAACTTCTTTTTATAAGAAATTAGCTAAACTAGAAATAAAAGGATTTGTTTAAACTGAATTAATCAAGTAAATCGTATATCCAAAGTACGTAGTTTTTCATTCAGCATATCATTACAAAGTACTACGTGTTTTTGTTTGCCTTGAGCATGTTTGATTTTCCGGTGGCTTGTCTCAAACATACATTTGCATGAATTCCAATATGAATCTGACAGGCCATTACAAGCGCAACGAAAAAGTAAGGGTTGAGATACTTTAGGCTACCTTTGTTTTCGTTTGCAAATACAAATGTTTGTGTATCCGCATAATTATAACATATTTGATACCAAGATTTCCATAATACATGTTATTGTGTAGAGGATTTAACACATGTTTGTGTATCCGTTAGAAATGGTTCATACGTCCGTTCAAGGTGGAAAATAAATATTCTCATGTTGGCACCTCGCAATGTCTGCACTGTAGCCCAAACACAATCTTAATCAATTTGATGGAACAAGTAAACAAATTCATTTAGCATAAACTACATTTAATTAGTCTGGGCTGTTCATAGTCAGATTTTTGTATTGGACCCTTTCAAATGTCTTACTCTTCAAAACGAATACCCAACACTTCAGAACAATGTTTTGGCCCAAACAATTTGAGGGAAAAAGTTGAGAAATGAACTACTCTCGGCCCATACATAGGATCATTTTCATTTGAGAAATAATCGAGTACTTTACTGTAACTCATTTCAGAACTCGTTTATTTAAATTTGAAAATAGTTTTGATCAATAAAATTATAGACAGTTTGAAAATAACTATGTTCTTTTAAGCATGTAAATTATCTAATGAGGTAATTAATTAAATATTATAGTAAATATACTATTTATTTTTATATTCTCATAAAACTTATATGATAATATTTATGATTAATCAAATAAATTTAATTATTTTTAAAAATCATGGTTGTCAGAAATGGTGATTCTCGGACTTGAACAAAATTTCTTTATAGCAAATGTTCCCTTAGTATAGGTAAAAAAAAAAAATCAATTAGAAAAATTGAAAGTATGGAATTAGTCAACTAAAATCCTCATATATTATGTAAATTGTATTTTATATCAACCTACTGATTTTGTTTCACATGAGACCACTTGAACAATTAAATTATTTGGAAAACGCTGCAAAACTTAAACATACTAACCCCATATGAATTAGTAGTGATTTAGTTCCTTTTATTCCTTTAAAGGAAGACTCCAAACAGGCAAACACCAACAAACTTTTAACAACTGAAACTTCTAAGTTATGACAGATTCTTCAGTATTTTATAGACTCTACTGCTACAAAGGATAAATAAACTCTAGTAACTTGACTATTACTACTCCAAAATCCAAATACTGATCCAGCAAAATAAAATTAACAAAATCCAAGGAGGCAAGTACGTCTTACCTAAAAGTCAAGCCCCAATTTATTACTACTTCTTTGAGCGCGAAAACCAAAGTCGAATCAGCACAAATTGGATTACGTAGGACTCTCATTTCACATCATAATATATGACAAAATTTTCAAAATTACAAATTCATTTGATTGCATGTTCATTAATCTTGATTAGTTTTTTTTTTATATGTGAGAATTAAATATACATGTCAAACAGTTTATAACAATTGATGTATTCTGTTTAATCGATTAAGCTAAATTCTCTTGATTAGTAGTATATAAAATCATGTTTATGAATTTATTTATCGCATATAAATTGTGCTCCGTAAGCAATAAAATTATATTTTGACGAGTTCCTTCATGCTGGAGGATTTGTCTGTTGACTAAAACAAAACTCGGGTTTATAGCTATGAAAATAGAGTATAAACTACGCATCCATTAACCTGTGTGTTATTAGTGACAGGTCAATTTACTTTGGTTGAAGTTCATGTTAAAGTTACAAATGATTAAATTAAACGCTTTCAGTAGGGTGTGTATTCAGTATTTTTCTAAGTAATTTATTTAAGGGATTGAGTTTTCTGAATAGATATTTTTTCCTGCACATGGACTCGATAATCGAACTCTTGGTCTCGCATTTAGCTAGTAATATACCAAATTAATTAGTTTGATAATAAGACGCCTCAAAGTAATTTATTGAATTAATAGAAAGTGGAATTAAAATAATGGAGTGCGTTTAACTTAATTACTGTAAAAAAATTTCCACCTCTAGCCTTTTCAGCCTTTTTTGGAGACTAGCAACCTAATAGTCATAAATTTTATAGACACTAACGAGTCAGTATAGGCTAATTAATTACAACATGCAAACCTGACCACCAAAACCTAGACATGTCAATTATTTGAGTGAGCCATATTTTTCTGAATTTTTAGTCCAATTATTTGAGTAACGTAGGAATGTTTTTATGAATGTTTCGTCTCAACGTGAATGCATTATTATTATTATTATTATTATTATTGTTTACCGAATTTAAAAAATAAATTAATCAAAATATACGTAACTCTATATAAATATGTCACTTTAGGATTAGTGAAAACATAACAAGTTTCACGTGCACCATTTCATAGTTCAAATATCCCTGAATAAGGGCCCCTTTTTATCAACAAAAGAAAAATATCCGTGAATAAGTCTCAAAATTTGGTGACTTCTTGTTACTGGTAGTAGTTGATGTTATAACTCTTTCACCTTTCGGTGGTTGAAATTGAATGCATTCAGATCAAAGACTCACGTACTGATATTTTTTTTTTTTTAAGAGCACATATATTCTGTATTTTTTTTTCTGAAGAAAAACTTAGGACAAAATCATTATGAAATATTCTTTTTTCTTTTGAATATTTAATATTTAAAATTTGAATTCAAGATCTCTTTCTCATTTACAGATCTACAAGCTGGATAGTACATCAAAGATAGTAAAGAGACACAACCGTTCTAGACAGGAGACACACAATGTAAAGTGTCCTACTTACTTTTGTAAGAGTTTCGTTGTCCTTTGCTTGCTCAGCCCAAATAGTTGATCTGCAAGGTTGAACAACCAATTGCATCATATACAATTATTGTAAGATTCAGGTGCGATCACCAAAAGCAGGACCACCCCCATAATTGGTACCGCTTATGGAAAATATCCCAATTGAATTATTTGGGGGGCTAAAATGAGTTTAACATGATTTCAATCCCACTCAATTGTAGGTTAAATTTAGTCATGTCATGCCCATATCAATTATCAGGTTGAAGTTAGGAGTAACTAAAAATATTTATTTTTATAATAATTATTTTAAGAACAATTTAAAAGTAATTTTTAATTGTTCACAGCATTATTTCTTTTTTTTTATATAATAACAAGATATCAAAATTAAACTTCAGAATACGTACCTAGCAGCACTTTTCTTTTCTAGTGCGTAATAGGCACAATACTTTTGAGTGACTAATAAAAAATGAAATCTATACAGTACCCCCAAGTACTCCACATCATATTCTTCCAATTAATGGATAATATTCCTGGCCAATCACACTCACCATTTTTATTCCAGAATGAGTGTAGTCTTTCTTGGCAGTCCTTGTGTGTTTCCACTGAGACCACATATGTATAATCCAATATATAATTGGCTAAATGGAAAATTAATCATCCACTCAAGAGTCAAGACTCACCCAAATAAATGCCTTAGAATCTTGGCTCTTCCAAATTAGTGGCACCACTTATCCTTATACAATAATTCGTACATGATTATTTATAGTGGTTGAATTGAAGCTGATCCATCTTGTGGTTGAATTGAAGCTGATGCAACTTGTTATAGAAGTGTAGTCAATTATGTAATGTTGGTTCAGTTAATAGTTTAAACTTGATAATTAATTCATGACATATATAATGTCTGAATCTTTATGATTCAGTAATTTAGAATTTGATCATTATCACTTTCAATGATCTAATTATGAAAATCAGTAAGGCTATATATGTTACACAAAACACTGTAGCTGCTATAGAAACTCATTATCCGTTTTGACCAATTAGGTGAGAATGACCGTACAAGAGTGAGATAGGGCAATTAAACATCAGTACCCAATAAAATTATTGTATTTCAAAATTGTATTATAGGGCAATTTAATTGTTGATACTATGAAACTTTTTTCAAGAAATGAAAAGTTTGAAATCAAGTATAAAGTAGGTAAATTTGAGTATTTAAAAAATAATTTTTTTATCGGTTAGTTTTTTTTAATAAAAAGAATTCGAACCTCAAACCAGCAAGTGAATTTTTTAACTCCAAAAAACAAAGAAAAATATTAGTAACGTTTTGAAGTACTTTTTTTTTAACTCAGTCATTACTGTTTGTTCAAATTTATTAAAACTTATAAACTTTAATAATATCACTTCATATATAATCACTTTTTCTCCTACTTTTGTAAATTTTAACTAGCAAGAACGTGTTGTCAACGCTTCTCTTAAAAAAACTAACTCAACCGTTTGAATTAAGAACTCATTACTCTGTATACAGTTACAACCATGTATTGTAGCAAAAAATTTTCGAGTTTGGCTAAGTTAGTGGATTTCAAAGTGGTGCACAAAGCTCTAGAGGCAAAACTTCGTGGAGACATGAATAAATATAGAAATAACAATGAATGGTCCATTCCAATATATTGTCAAACAATGCTTGCGTGTTAGGTTAGGTGCGTGTGATTTGAGTTGAAAAATGGACACCATATATATAAAGCTAAGTGTCCAGTACTCTATCATGTTGAATGAGATAACAAATTGGACCTTTTTTAACCCTCTTTCTAAGTTGAGAATAACTTTAAGCCGCAAATTAAGCTCTAGGTATGAAAGCAGAAAAGGGATTCTGTCCCGCGCATTAACCGGAAGTAAACTTAGTTGAATCATTGAAACTAGCATTGTGCATGCTTGGTCAGAGAAGCTATAACTACATTTTGCAGAGTTTAAGATTTGTCGGGTGTGGATGTCTTTTTGTGATGAACCACTTCGGAATTTAGTTTCCTTTTTCCACGTTTCATATGGGTCTTGAAAGGTTGAAGTTCAAATCAATATTAGGGTCAATCCATGTGCCTGTGGGCACCAAAACAAGCCAATATGCACATGGTGGTTTTGATTTTGAGGAGTAAGCTAGAGAATAAGTCATTCAACGCTTGCCCTACGTCAATGATAACATCATATATGTGTAATGTTAAAAATTATTCAGTCAAATTCATAAATCATAATAATAATAATAATAATAACAATAATAATAAATCCAATCATACACTATAGGTGGTGGTGTTAATTTAGAGAACTTTAACTATTGATTCAATTATGAGTTTGGGGCTTAAAGCCCTGATTTAGGCCACACAATATCTATAGCAATATCACCAATAATGATACATAGAATAATATTTTTTAAATAGTTAAAAAAAATTAATTAGTATAAATTAATAAGCAACTGACCTGTAATTATTAAGATAATTTAATCAAAAGCTTCAATTTTAAGTATCATATATGTATGTATATGTTAAATATTCATAGGAAAAAATTTATTGACCATAATAATTATATCTGATTCGAATAAAATTATCTTTTATGGATGATACATGTTATCTATAACTTTATATATACAATAAAAAGGAGGTGGTGTTCCTATATTTGTTTTACCAATCCCCATTGTGGGCATGAGATGTTCTTACAATCCTTCTAAGGTCCCTAAGCTAGACCAGTCCCTTAGTTGCTTGGGGTTTCCACTCCGGGTCCTGTCATGTTAGGTCTTGATATCGAGTGTAGTGACCCATCTTTGGGTCGAATGATCCATTTTACAAAGTTTTGGTAGACTAAGGCATGAGACAATATAGAGGCCCACAAGCTTTGAGTGTGGTTGATAACGGTAAAATTTGAGTTAATTTGATAGCCAATTTTGACTAAAAATGATTACAATTTCTTCATTTTATTGTTAATTTTAATGAAATAATGAAGAAATTAATATCTTTGTAATTTTTTATCAACAGAAGTTGAAAGAAGAAGATTCCAAATGTTTTGGAGGAAAATTGATGCAAAAACTGGAATGTAGCTCTTTCTTATTATCTATTTAATGCAATCTTGTTTCTATTTCTCTTTTTGTGCCTAATGGTTTGTTATGGTCTGGTCATCTATATAGTATGTAGGGGATAATGCAATAAAAAATAGTTATTTTCTAAAGAACTGAAAAATGGTATCTAAATGAAATCATTCCTAGAAATAAATTGATATTCATTTAACGTATTTCATGCATCTATAATCTTAATGCGATTTATTATTTTTATCTTTGCAAAAAAATTTGAAAGAAAAGAATAGATAAATTAGGTTTTTCATGCAGGAAAATCAAAGATAGGATGTGTTAGCAAATGTTAGTGGAAACTGAGATAATATTATATAGAAAAAATCATTAATATTGCATCACAATTAGTTTTGTCATACTAAGTCTCAACATATTTAAATTCTAAATTTATTTTTTTTATCATCATTTTTATCTTTTACTTTTCTTATCTTTTACATTAAAATCTCTTATTTATTTTATCTTCTATTTTTTTAAAATCTTTATCTTATTTCCTACCTCTCTTTATTTTTTATTTTAAATTTTATATCTATTGCTTATAAATTATATTTGAATCAATCTAGATACAAATAAAGTTTATGTGAATTTCACACTCAAATTTTTGAATACTTTATTAGTTGAGAAAATTTGATATATTTGCCTGAGTTAAAAATGATATATGCATAAAAGTGCAACTTGCAAAATTTCAGTGGTCGAGTGAGACCTGAGTCGGTAGACTTATCATCACACTGTTAATTAAACCATGGCTCACAAGTCACAACCCTCTATACTTATACAACTTCTTACTGCATAATTTGTGTATATTTTTTAGGAGATGAACGAACACTTACAATACTGATTATATATTTTGTTATTAATTAACAGTAACAATGTATCAATAACTTGGTAATTTAAAGCTACACAAATTATACAGTTAGTTATTATATCCTGCATGATGTAGGTCTCTATATAAACCTTTTCTTAGAAAAGTGCAGAATTAGTGAAACAAAGTATTTATATTACAAAAGATACGTAAATTTTTATAATAACAAAATAAAATAAAATAAAAGTTGTTCTTATATAGTATATTTACAGATGCAACGGGAACTGAATTGTTTATAAAATTGGACAGTTGATTTTTTATAGTGAATATATATATTTTTTATTCACTTTTAGATCAATCGAGACAAATTAAGTTTTTCTAATTAATAATTTCATTTATTAATTTAGAATCGAGAAATTCAGTATACAAAAAATATTGAAACACTTTTTATTAAGTAATCCCTAAGGTTGGCAGATTATAATAATTTAACTATTAAAAAATGGGTTAATCGAAGGATTTATATACAAGGTAAACACATGTTGGGTCAATAAGTTATGCATTTAGACTGATGACTATGCTTACAATCAGCTTTATAAAAGACTCGTGAACTTTTCGAACTCCTTTTTTTGTGGCAAAGTAGTTACACTAATTAGCTTTTTCTTATTAATTAAATCATAAAATTATGTACTTATGTAACTACATGACCGTTCACAATAATTGTGCCAATCCAAAACAAAAGTCTTGGCAACAAATTAATACTATGCATAGTGTCTACAGTGTCCTAAAGTAATAAATACAAACATGTCCAATTAAATGATTCTGTAAAAAATATATTAAATACAAATCCCACGTTTAATTTTGTCCGCCATGATTTGCCGTGATGTAATCTACTCTTTTTTTTTTTACTATATATAAATTAAATTTTAGTCACATATTTTTAACATTATTCCAAAATGTTATTACTTTATTTTAAATGATATATTTACAAAAATAAATGAATTAAATTTTATAAGATTAATAATAAATAAATTACGTGATATATGTATACAAAATTAATTGAGAGATCCATATACTCTAAAAATAAACTTTTTTAAAGTTATTCTTGAAATAATTTGATTTCTTCTCATATAAATTATAATGAAAATTTATAATAAATAAATATTTTAATTTAAGTAACAAATTATATTTAGTTTTACAGTAAATAATTTATATTGTGATTCTGTAAAACAAAATATTGAGATACAAAGTTATTTTTAATTATTAATATTTAAAAAAAAATAATTGAAATTCAATTTTGAAAAGGGTGGCAATGATAGATCGAAATAAATAAGTGATTAAAGAATTAAGTATAAAAATATAATTAAAAGGAAAGTTATTTGAGAAAGAATTTTTTGGGCTTGTTGTTAAATTAATTTTGAAATCAACATTACTTAATGTATTTAAAAGGAATAAAAAATAAAATTAGAACTAATGTATTTGTTAAATAACATATGCAAATATATTTAATATTTTAAAACTCCGAAAGGAACTGAGTCACTTAGTCATTGACCGGGCCAATAAGTTAAGGGTTAAACTACATAAATTAATATAATAAAATTATAAACAATTATATATATATATATATATATATATATATTAAATTTGATATTTATATATCATCCAATTAACTAACTTAGCTTAGTTGTTAAACTTGTATGAGTCTTGTGTAGAGTGTTAAGTTTGATTCTTGCCTATTGTAATTTTATTTTATTTTATGAAATTATAGGTAACACGTAAATATTGTAGGCAGACTTTGGAATAAGCGTGTTTCACTCATGTGAACCTGTCAAGGTCACACCAACCCGTCGGTTCACCGGTTTAATAGTAAATTTGTTGATTTTATATTAATATATCCACATATTTGATTCAATGAGTGACTCAAATTAATTAATTATACAACTAATGGATTTGAGGTTATTATGTTTAAAATAGTATATATATATATATATATATATATATCGTAGAATGTGATTGAATAGACATATAATCATAAGTAAAAAAGGTAAAATATTGATTATTAAATAAATAAAAAGCTAATTCTATTTTTATATTATTTAATAACTAATACTTTATTATTATTAAATAATAAAAAACAAGGAATATTAGCTTTTCTTTTATTATATAATAATAGCTATTTTTTTACTGACGATTCCATGTTGGTTGAATCACATCGAGATATATATATATATATATATATATATATATATATATATATATATATATATATATATATATATATATATATATATATATATATATATATATATAAAATATGTTTTAAACAAAAGTTGAAATATATCAGTGGTATAACTAGCTAGTTTGAGTCACTCAACTATTATAATATTCCTTGTAAAAATGCCAAAGCTCGTCGGTGACAGAGTGCAACCCAACTTAAGCAGTCAATGTACATAAGTCGATAAAAGAAAAAACAAAACATAATATCCCCGTGATTAGCATAGCATTACAGAAGATTGACGTAGTGCTTATCTCAATATTCAAAATTTCCATGCTAATTTATGCCTTGCATGTAGCTAAATAGAAAACGAAAATTGCTGGCCATACATAAAAGTACCTTTATTCTTTGTGTACAGAAAACAAAACGTGGGAGGAAGAACGAAAATTTGATCAAAGAAAGACGTCAACATTTGGATATTAAATAAAACCGAACAAATTTTTTATATATAGACGAGACAAGAGGGATACCACCAAAGACATGGCTTTGAGTAGAAAGTGAAAGTTCTACGTAAAAAACGAAGCAACGTTATTTACGTTATTATTTTAACTCTTTGCTAAGCTTACTTTAATCACTTACAATCCTTTTTCGTCATCTTTATTTGTTGTCGGTTTCGGTCTTTCAGCTGAAACTTCTTATCGTGGTCGATATCAATGACAACGACACCGTTTGCTTTGCACATGCCAGTGCAATTATATTGTGAAGGTTTGCGGCATAAAACTATAAAAGCCTCGATAATTTTTTT
This sequence comes from Glycine max, assembly GCF_000004515.6. Lineage (NCBI taxonomy): Eukaryota > Viridiplantae > Streptophyta > Magnoliopsida > Fabales > Fabaceae > Glycine > Glycine max. The sequence goes on from NC_038244.2 coordinate 6,114,535, forward strand.
TATAAAAAAAATGCTCTGATAAATCTGCATCTTTTGAAAATTTATTTACATAAAAAACATAAATTATGTGATAAAAAATATTTGAAATAAGAAAATTCAGCAAAAAAATCGAGAAAACTTTTAATTTGGTCTTTCAAATTTCTCTGTTTCACTATTAATTATAGTGTCTATCAATTATGATTTGTTCCTTCCAAATCCACTGCATAGTCTCAATTATCCCTTCTTTTAAGATCAAAACTTTACTTTAATCTTTTAATGATTTATTTAATTAAGTTGAATTTTTCCTTTTACTATATTAATTCTTCATTCTAAATTATAATTTAAAATTAGAGTTACATGCATGCCGATATTTTTCTGAAAGGTACTTTTGTTAACATTATTAATGATTACTTTGTCCCTAGGTAATATTATTGATATTTTACCATATAAGATAGTAACAGAATTAACAAAAAAACAAAATGTTTTACTAATTTAATGACTTAAATGATTGATTTATATAAAACTTAGTTTAAATCACTCTATAAATTCTTATATTTTTATTAAATTTTTAAACAATTCCATAAAATTGAACACAAGTTCTTAGATCATCTATGTTATTTTATCTTGACATTATTAATAACTAACGTGAGACTTAAATTTTTTTCTAATATAAATTGATAACAATTAGCCAGTAGATTAATTTAAATATTAAAAATGACTCTATTAATTTTATGTTATAGAAATTCATTTAGAAAACTAATGAAATGAACTATAAGTCCATAAGGACCTACATATTAATATAATCTAAAAATTAATAATAAATGACTTTTAAAATTAAAAAAAAAAAGGAATGTACTTTTGTTCTTTTTCATATATTTGATAATTGCTATGCATACATAGTTTGTGTATTTAAATAACATAGTAATTATTTAATTTTTTTTCCTCTTTTATTGTTTCTTTTGTGTCTAAATATTAGGAATTTAATTTCTTCTGAATTTTTATCCAATAGATGCTAAAATTAATAAATTTATAGTGTTTTTGGCTATAAACATTTTTTAGAGATACAACAGGAGACATGAAAGAGGATTGAAGATCTAGAGAATCGCGCTCAACGCGTGAGGACCACTTAGCCTAAGAAGTTCGCTTAGCGCAAGAAGCCACATGAGAAACTAGTTGTCACGTGCAAGTGCGCTAAGCGCACACCGTGTGGCTTAGTGCATGGTCATTTAAATCAGCTGGACTTTTTGTGTCGCGCTTAGTGTGCCATCTTTGTTTAGTGCATAATTAATATTGAAAAAAAACATGATTATGTTGCGTTTTAAGGGGGGAAAAAAAGGAAATTGTGGGAACATTAGCTATTAAGCAGCAGCTAGTGAGAGTTAAGGCACAACCTATTAGAGGGAAGCACTCATTTAGAGCACCACATCTCCATTTTTCTCCATTTTCTTTCATTTGTTTTGCCCCCTTTTTGTATTTGTAAGCCTCTCATGATAATGAGAGAATAAACCATCCATTGTTGGAAGTTCAACAACCAAACACTTTGATATAATGATGTCAAGTTGTCAACTATTTATTTAATGTTATTTCAATATTATTATCTCTTTTATGTGCTTATTGTCATGTTAATGGCTTGATCACTCATGCTCATGTAGTGTTATAAGGTTTAGACATTGAAAAATGTTTATTTCCTAAGAACTTGAAAAAAAAAACATTTAGGTAATTCATCTCTAGAGATAGAATGGTATTATTTAGCCTAAATTATGCATCTTTGCTCATAATGCAATTTGTTTGATGTAGCTCTTAACAGATTAGGAGTGAAATTAGGTAAGTTAGGCTCTAATGTGAAGAATCATGGCTAGAGTAGGTTAGTAGATGTGGGTAATAATTGAAATAATATTAAATTGGAAAAAATCATTAGTGTTGCATCAAGAGTAGTTCTGGTAGATTGAATCCTCAACATGTTTGTAATTCTGCATCAGTTGTCACTTCACATGCTTGTTTTGTAGTTTAATTTATGTCGAACTTACTTCTATGCATCATCACTTTACAAATATTTAATTCAATTCATTAATTGCTTAAAATTATTACACTTAACTAGGAATTGACAATATTGTAACTTTAAAATGTTCAAATTCAATTATAAGTTGACTCTTGACCCATAATTGATTTGATTTAGTTTAAGGATTATATGTCTCTATAATATCTTTATTTTAAGATCTCTAATATTTTTTTACTATATATATACAAGTTTTATTGATAATTAATATATGCAAAAAAAAAAAAAACTGACTAATCACCTCTAGTAAAATTTCTAATATCCCTTAGTATAATATACTAATTATTCTCTCATTTTCTACAAATACATGAGATCAAACTCCTTACCACATATTTAGGTTATATTCAACAAAACTTATTGAAAAACTAGCTGGTAATCGAAAGTTGAAAAATTAGTTTATTAAACTATAAGTGTTCGATAAATCTAACTCTTGAAGTAATTGAAAAATATAAAATTACAAAAAAAAAAAAATCATGATTTATTTAAAAAATATAATAAGAAAAATGAATAAATATATCGAGAATAAAAGTGAAAGAAAGTATAAAAAACTAGAGGTTAATATTTTAAAAAACGATACTTGAAGTAGTATTTAAAAAAATATTACTTAAAATAACGCTTCAAAAAATATAAGAATTTACTGAAAAATTATTAAAAAAAATACTTACCAAATAATCAAATAAGTTTTTCAACTAATAAAAAAATAAAAATTAATTGGAAATATCTTAGCAAATATAAACTTAAGATCAACATTTGTCGACTATGGTTGTTATTAATTATGGTTTATAAATATATATGTATTTTTATTATTGAAAATTGGTACGTCTAACATTGAGCCCAATATATACTCTTTCCTCTCCCTGTAAGAAACCGCGATACTCTTCTGAGCCGGTGACGCATTGGTGATTCACATTAGGTTGACCCGTGCCGTGTGAGAGGTTTCTTATTCTTCTCCACCATGATTTGTGGTACCTGTGTTATTATCATGATAAGAATTACTATTATCAAGTCATGAAGATTGAACACAATAGATTTCCTATGGAGACCAAGGATGGTAGTCAAGAAGCACAAATTCAAATCCTCCATTAAGATATTAGGGCAAGGTGAAGCTGCACTAGTTGACACGCTTGCCATGGTGGTTCACGGCAGCAAGGACGCATATCAAGCCTATAATTAAGGACTCTAAATTTCAAATTAAATTTCACAATTAAAATTTATTACAATTTTAAAATAACAAAAAGTAGTAAAATGCTACAGTGAGAAGAAATAGAGGCAAATGTTATTCATAACTTGTCTCGTCCCACAAACCAGACACCACTAAAAGTTAATTTTTGACAAGTTCGATCTTTTTATTTTTGAATAAACATGTTCATATTTAAGAAATTAGAATCCGTGTATTTTAAGGACAAGTATGAGATACAATTTGAATCATCTTAAATCCAGTTCAATTTCATATAGTTTTAAAAACAAGATTTTAAATGAGCCGAATTCAAATTTAAAAAATTAACCCTAAATATCAAAATTTAAGTGATAAAAATACATAAATCGATCTCAACTCATCTCAGAACTCCTGAAAGCTGAGGGTCATTGCAGGCTGAGAGAGTGAGAGATGGAAAATGTAAAGGGCGGGTAGTTGAACCACCTCTATTCTTTATTATTTCCTTTTGAACAGACAATTTGAATTCTTTATTGTGGAGTGTGGCCTATATTTTTCTTCCGTCAATTTTTAATTTAGGACTATTTATATGTTATCGAAATAATATATATATATATATATATATATATATATATATATATATATATATATATATATATATATATATATATATATATATATATATATCTATATAGATATTCACACATATGTCTATCCACATCTCTCTCTATATCATAGT